>NW_020538805.1:0-27175 GCF_003426905.1 Ctenocephalides felis
TATAGGTAGAGTAAAGGTAAAGGTAGAGCACCAGATATAGGTAGAGTAAGGTAAAGGTAGAGCACCAATATAGTAGAGTAAAGGTAAAGGTAGAGCACCAGATATAGGTAGAGTAAAGGTAAAGGTAGAGCACCAGATATAGGTAGAGTAAAGGTAAAGGTAGAGCACCAGATATAGGTAGAGTAAAGGTAAAGGTAGAGCACCAGATATAGGTAGAGTAAAGGTAAAGGTAGAGCACCAATATATAGGTAGAGTAAAGGTAAAGGTAGAGCACCAGATATAGGTAGAGTAAGGTAAGGTAGAGCACCAGATATAGTAGAGTAAAGGTAAAGGTAGAGCACCAGATATAGTAGAGTAAAGGTAAAGTAGAGCACCAGATATAGGTAGAGTAAAGGTAAAGTAGAGCACCAGATATAGGTAGAGTAAAGGTAAAGGTAGAGCACCAGATATAGGTAGAGTAAAGGTAAAGGTAGAGCACCAGATATAGGTAGAGTAAAGGTAAAGGTAGAGCACCAGATATAGGGAGTAAAGGTAAAGGTAGAGCACCAGATATAGGTAGAGTAAAGTAAAGGTAGAGCACCAGATATAGGTAGAGTAAATAAAGGTAGAGCACCAGATATAGGTAGAGTAAAGGTAAAGGTAGAGCACCAGATATAGGTAGAGTAAAGGTAAGGTAGAGCACCAGATATAGGTAGAGTAAAGGTAAGGTAGAGCACCAGATATAGGTAGAGTAAAGGTAAAGGTAGAGCACCAGATATAGGTAGAGTAAAGGTAAAGGTAGAGCACCAGATAGGTAGAGTAAAGGTAAAGGTAGAGCACCAGATATAGGTAGAGTAAAGGTAAAGGTAGAGCACCAGATATAGGTAGAGTAAAGGTAAAGGTAGAGCACCAGATATAGGTAGAGTAAAGGTAAAGGTAGAGCACCAGATATAGGTAGTAAAGAAGGTAGGTAGAGCACCAGATATAGGTAGAGTAAAGGTAAAGGTAAGCACCAGATATAGGTAGAGTAAAGGTAAAGGTAGAGCACCAGATATAGGTAGAGTAAAGGTAAAGGTAGAGCACCAGATATAGGTAGAGTAAAGGTAAAGGTAGAGCACCAGATATAGGTAGAGTAAAGGTAAAGGTAGAGCACCAGATATAGGTAGAGTAAAGGTAAAGGTAGAGCACCAGATATAGGTAGAGTAAAGTAAAGGTAGAGCACCATATATAGGTAGAGTAAGGTAAAGGTAGAGCACCATATATAGGTAGAGTAAAGGTAAAGGTAGAGCACCAGATATAGGTAGAGTAAAGGTAAAGGTAGAGCACCAGATATAGGTAGAGTAAAGGTAAAGGTAGAGCACCAGATATAGTAGAGTAAAGGTAAAGTAGAGCACCAGATATAGGTAGAGTAAAGGTAAAGGTAGAGCACCAGATATAGGTAGAGTAAAGGTAAAGGTAGAGCACCAGATATAGGTAGAGTAAAGGTAAAGGTAGAGCCCAGATATAGGTAGAGTAAAGGTAAAGGTAGAGCACCAGATATAGGTAGAGTAAAGGTAAAGGTAGAGCACCAGATATAGGTAGAGTAAAGTAAAGGTAGAGCACCAGATATAGGTAGAGTAAGGTAAAGGTAGAGCACCAGATATAGGTAGAGTAAAGGTAAAGTAGAGCACCAGATATAGGTAGAGTAAAGGTAAAGGTAGAGCACCAGATATAGGTAGAGTAAAGGTAAAGGTAGAGCACCAGATATAGGTAGAGTAAAGGTAAAGGTAGAGCACCAGATATAGGTAGAGTAAAGGTAAAGGTAGAGCACCAGATATATAGGTAGAGTAAAGGTAAGTAGAGCACCAGATATAGGTAGAGTAAAGGTAAAGGTAGAGCACCAGATATAGGTAGAGTAAAGGTAAAGTAGAGCACCAGATATAGGTAGAGTAAAGGTAAAGGTAGAGCACCAGATATAGGTAGAGTAAGGTAAAGGTAGAGCACCAGATATAGGTAGAGTAAAGGTAAAGGTAGAGCACCAGATATAGGTAGAGTAAAGGTAAAGGTAGAGCACCAGATATAGGTAGAGTAAAGGTAAAGGTAGAGCACCAGATATAGGTAGAGTAAAGGTAAAGGTAGAGCACCAGATATAGGTAGAGTAAAGGTAAAGGTAGAGCACCAGATATAGGTAGAGTAAAGGTAAAGGTAGAGCACCAGATATAGGTAGAGTAAAGGTAAGGTAGAGCACCAGATATAGGTAGAGTAAAGGTAAAGGTAGAGCACCATATATAGGTAGAGTAAAGGTAAAGGTAGAGCACCAGATATAGGTAGAGTAAAGGTAAAGGTAGAGCACCAGATATAGGTAGAGTAAAGGTAAAGGTAGAGCACCAGATATAGGTAGAGTAAAGGTAAAGGTAGAGCACCAGATATAGGTAGAGTAAAGGTAAAGGTAGAGCACCAGATATAGGTAGAGTAAAGGTAAAGGTAGAGCACCAGATATAGGTAGAGTAAAGTAAAGGTAGAGCACCAGATATAGGTAGAGTAAAGGTAAAGGTAGAGCACCAGATATAGGTAGAGTAAAGGTAAAGGTAGAGCACCAGATATAGGTAGAGTAAAGGTAAGGTAGAGCACCAGATATAGGTAGAGTAAAGGTAAAGTAGAGCACCAGATATAGGTAGAGTAAAGGTAAAGGTAGAGCACCAGATATAGGTAGAGTAAAGGTAAGGTAGAGCACCAGATATAGGTAGAGTAAAGGTAAAGGTAGAGCACCAGATATAGGTAGAGTAAAGGTAAAGGTAGAGCACCAGATATAGGTAGAGTAAAGTAAAGGTAGAGCACCAGATATAGGTAGAGTAAAGGTAAAGGTAGAGCACCAGATATAGGTAGAGTAAAGGTAAAGGTAGAGCACCAGATATAGGTAAGTAAAGGTAAAGGTAGAGCACCAGATATAGGTAGAGTAAAGGTAAAGGTAGAGCACCAGATATAGGTAGAGTAAAGGTAAAGGTAGAGCACCAGATATAGGTAGAGTAAAGGTAAAGGTAGAGCACCAGATATAGGTAGAGTAAAGGTAAAGGTAGAGCACCATATATAGGTAGAGTAAAGTAAAGGTAGAGCACCAGATATAGGTAGAGTAAAGGTAAAGGTAGAGCACCAGATATAGGTAGAGTAAAGGTAAAGGTAGAGCACCAGATATAGGTAGAGTAAAGGTAAAGGTAGAGCACCAGATATAGGTAGAGTAAAGGTAAAGTAGAGCCAGATTATAGGTAGAGTAAAGGTAAAGGTAGAGCACCAGATATAGGTAGAGTAAAGGTAAAGGTAGAGCACCAGATATAGGTAGAGTAAAGGTAAAAGTAGAGCACCAGATATAGGTAGAGTAAAGGTAAAGGTAGAGCACCAGATATAGGTAGAGTAAAGGTAAAGGTAGAGCACCAGATATAGGTAGAGTAAAGGTAAAGGTAGAGCACCAGATATAGGTAGAGTAAAGGTAAAGGTAGAGCACCAGATATAGGTAGAGTAAATAAAGGTAGAGCACCAGATATAGGTAGAGTAAAGGTAAAGGTAGAGCACCAGATATAGGTAGAGTAAAGGTAAAGGTAGAGCACCAGATATAGGTAGAGTAAAGGTAAGGTAGAGCACCAGATATAGGTAGAGTAAAGGTAAAGGTAGAGCACCAGATATAGGTAGAGTAAAGGTAAAGGTAGAGCACCAGATATAGGTAGAGTAAAGATAAGGTAGAGCACCAGATATAGGTAGAGTAAAGGTAAAGGTAGAGCACCAGATATAGGTAGAGTAAAGGTAAAGGTAGAGCACCAGATATAGGTAGAGTAAGGTAAGGTAGAGCACCAGATATAGGTAGAGTAAAGGTAAAGGTAGAGCACCAGATATAGGTAGAGTAAAGGTAAAGGTAGAGCACCATATAGGTAGAGTAAAGGTAAAGGTAGAGCACCAGATATAGGTAGAGTAAAGGTAAAGGTAGAGCACCAGATATAGGTAGAGTAAAGGTAAAGGTAGAGCACCAGATATAGGTAGAGTAAAGGTAAAGGTAGAGCACCAGATATAGGTAGAGTAAAGGTAAAGGTAGAGCACCAGATATAGGTAGAGTAAAGGTAAAGGTAGAGCACCAGATATAGGTAGAGTAAAGGTAAAGGTAGAGCACCAGATATAGGTAGAGTAAAGGTAAAGGTAGAGCACCAGATATAGGTAGAGTAAAGGTAAAGGTAGAGCACCAGATATAGGTAGAGTAAAGGTAAGGTAGAGCACCAGATATAGGTAGAGTAAAGGTAAAGGTAGAGCACCAGATATAGGTAGAGTAAAGGTAAGGTAGAGCACCAGATATAGGTAGAGTAAAGGTAAAGGTAGAGCACCAGATATAGGTAGAGTAAAGGTAAAGGTAGAGCACCAGATATAGGTAGAGTAAAGGTAAAGGTAGAGCACCAGATATAGGTAGAGTAAAGGTAAGGTAGAGCACCAGATATAGGTAGAGTAAAGTAAAGGTAGAGCACCAGATATAGGTAGAGTAAAGGTAAAGGTAGAGCACCAGATATAGGTAGAGTAAAGGTAAAGGTAGAGCACCAGATATAGGTAGAGTAAAGGTAAAGGTAGAGCACCAGATATAGGTAGAGTAAAGGTAAAGGTAGAGCACCAGATATAGGTAGAGTAAAGTAAAGGTAGAGCACCAGATATAGGTAGAGTAAAGGTAAAGGTAGAGCACCAGATATAGGTAGTAAAGGTAAAGGTAGAGCACCAGATATAGGTAGAGTAAAGGTAAAGGTAGAGCACCAGATATAGGTAGAGTAAAGTAAAAGGTAGAGCACCAGATATAGGTAGAGTAAAGGTAAAGGTAGAGCACCAGATATAGTAGAGTAAAGGTAAAGGTAGAGCACCAGATATAGGTAGAGTAAAGGTAAAGGTAGAGCACCAGATATAGGTAGAGTAAAGGTAAAGGTAGAGCACCAGATATAGGTAGAGTAAAGGTAAAGGTAGAGCACCAGATATAGGTAGAAAAGGTAAAGGACAGAGCACCAGGGAGTAATGTAAAGGGTGGTAGAGAGCAATATATATAGGTAAGAGTAGGAGATAAAGGTAGTGGAAGTATAGGTAGAGTTTAAGTAAAAAGGTAGAGTATATGATAAGGTAGGTAGAGTAAGGTAGGGTAAAGAAAGAGGCCAGGTATGGGAGTAGAGTAGAAAAGGTAGGAAACCAGATATAGGTGAGTAAAGGTAAAAAGTGTGACCAGATATAAGAGAGTAAGAGGTAAAGGTAAAGGTACGGTATAGGTAGATAGGTAGGTAAAGAAGAGAACCAGGTATAGGTAAAGGTAAAGTAGTCACACCAATATAGTAGAGTAAAAAGGTAACACCATATATAGGTAGAGTAAAGGTAAAGTGTAGAGCACCAGATATAGGTAGAGTAAAGTAAAGGTAGAGCACCAGATATAGGTAGAGTAAGGTAAAGGTAGAGCACCAGATATAGGTAGAGTAAAGGTAAGGTAGGCACCCAGATATAGGTAGAGTAAAGGTAAAGTAGAGCACCATATATGGTAGAGTAAAGGTAAAGGTAGAGCACCAGATATAGGTAGAGTAAAGGTAAGGTAGAGCACCAGATATAGGTAGAGTAAGGTAAGGTAGAGCACCAGATATAGGTAGAGTAAAGGTAAAGGTAGAGCACCAGATATAGGTAGAGTAAAGGTAAAGGTAGAGCACCAGATATAGTAGAGTAAAGGTAAAGGTAGAGCACCAGATATAGGTAGAGTAAAGGTAAAGGTAGAGCACCAGATATAGGTAGAGTAAAGTAAAGGTAGAGCACCAGATATAGGTAGAGTAAAGGTAAAGGTAGAGCACCAGATATAGGTAGAGTAAAGGTAAAGGTAGAGCACCAGATATAGGTAGAGTAAAGGTAAAGGTAGAGCACCAGATATAGGTAGAGTAAAGGTAAAGGTAGAGCACCAGATATAGGTAGAGTAAAGGTAAAGGTAGAGCACCAGATATAGGTAGAGTAAAGTAAAGGTAGAGCACCAGATATAGGTAGAGTAAAGGTAAGGGTAGAGCACCAGATATAGGTAGAGTAAAGTAAAGGTAGAGCACCAGATATAGGTAGAGTAAAGGTAAAGGTAGAGCACCAGATATAGGTAGAGTAAAGGTAAAGGTAGAGCACCAGATATAGGTAGAGTAAAGGTAAAGGTAGAGCACCAGATATAGGTAGAGTAAAGGTAAGGTAGAGCACCAGATATAGGTAGAGTAAAGGTAAAGGTAGAGCACCAGATATAGGTAGAGTAAAGGTAAAGGTAGAGCACCAGATATAGGTAGAGTAAAGGTAAAGGTAGAGCACCAGATATAGGTAGAGTAAAGGTAAAGGTAGAGCACCAGATATAGGTAGAGTAAAGGTAAAGGTAGAGCACCAGATATAGGTAGAGTAAAGGTAAGGTAGAGCACCAGATATAGGTAGAGTAAAGGTAAGGTAGAGCACCAGATATAGGTAGAGTAAAGGTAAAGGTAGAGCACCAGATATAGGTAGAGTAAAGTAAAGGTAGAGCACCAGATATAGGTAGAGTAAAGGTAAAGGTAGAGCACCAGATATAGGTAGAGTAAAGGTAAAGGTAGAGCACCAGATATAGGTAGAGTAAAGGTAAAGGTAGAGCACCAGATATAGGTAGAGTAAAGTAAAGGTAGAGCACCAGATATAGGTAGAGTAAAGGTAAAGGTAGAGCACCAGATATAGGTAGAGTAAGGTAAAGGTAGAGCACCAGATATAGGTAGAGTAAAGGTAAAGGTAGAGCACCAGATATAGGTAGAGTAAGGTAAAGGTAGAGCACCAGATATAGGTAGAGTAAAGGTAAAGGTAGAGCACCAGATATAGGTAGAGTAAAGGTAAAGGTAGAGCACCAGATATAGGTAGAGTAAAGGTAAAGGTAGAGCACCAGATATAGGTAGAGTAAAGGTAAAGTAGAGCACCAGATATAGGTAGAGTAAAGGTAAAGGTAGAGCACCAGATATAGGTAGAGTAAAGGTAAAGGTAGACCAGATATATAGGTAGAGTAAAGGTAAAGGTAGAGCACCAGATATAGGTAGAGTAAAGGTAAAGGTAGAGCACCAGATATAGGTAGAGTAAAGGTAAAGGTAGAGCACCAGATATAGGTAGAGTAAAGGTAAAGGTAGAGCACCAGATATAGGTAGAGTAAGGTAAAGGTAGAGCACCAGATATAGGTAGAGTAAAGGTAAAGGTAGAGCACCAGATATAGGTAGAGTAAAGGTAAAGGTAGAGCACCAGATATAGGTAGAGTAAAGGTAAAGGTAGAGCACCATATAGGTAGAGTAAAGGTAAGGTAGAGCACCAGATATAGGTAGAGTAAAGGTAAAGGTAGAGCACCAGATATAGGTAGAGTAAAGGTAAAGGTAGAGCACCATATATAGGTAGAGTAAAGGTAAAGGTAGAGCACCAGATATAGGTAGAGTAAAGGTAAAGGTAGAGCACCATATATAGGTAGAGTAAAGGTAAGGTAGAGCACCAGATATAGGTAGAGTAAAGTAAAGGTAGAGCACCAGATATAGGTAGAGTAAAGGTAAAGGTAGAGCACCAGATATAGGTAGAGTAAAGGTAAAGGTAGAGCACCAGATATAGGTAGAGTAAAGGTAAAGGTAGAGCACCAGATATAGGTAGAGTAAAGGTAAAGGTAGAGCACCAGATATAGGTAGAGTAAAGGTAAAGGTAGAGCACCAGATATAGGTAGAGTAAAGGTAAAGGTAGAGCACCAGATATAGTAGAGTAAAGGTAAAGGTAGAGCACCAGATATAGGTAGAGTAAAGGTAAAGGTAGAGCACCAGATATAGGTAGAGTAAGGTAAAGGTAGAGCACCAGATATAGGTAGAGTAAAGGTAAAGGTAGAGCACCAGATATAGGTAGAGTAAAGGTAGAGCACCAGATATAGGTAGAGTAAAGGTAAAGGTAGAGCACCAGATATAGGTAGAGTAAAGGTAAAGGTAGAGCACCAGATATAGGTAGAGTAAAGGTAAAGGTAGAGCACCAGATATAGGTAGAGTAAAGGTAAAGGTAGAGCACCAGATATAGGTAGAGTAAAGGTAAAGGTAGAGCACCAGATATAGGTAGAGTAAAGGTAAAGGTAGAGCACCAGATATAGGTAGAGTAAAGGTAAAGGTAGAGCACCAGATATAGGTAGAGTAAAGGTAAAGGTAGAGCACCAGATATAGGTAGAGTAAAGGTAAAGGTAGAGCACCAGATATAGGTAGAGTAAGGTAAGGTAGAAGGTAGCACCAGATATATAGGTAGAGTAAAGGTAAAGGTAGAGCACCAGATATAGGTAGAGTAAAGGTAAAGGTAGAGCACCAGATATAGGTAGAGTAAAGGTAAAGGTAGAGCACCAGATATAGGTAGAGTAAAGGTAAAAGTAGAGCACCAGATATAGGTAGAGTAAAGGTAAAGGTAGAGCACCAGATATAGGTAGAGTAAAGGTAAGGTAGAGCACCAGATATAGGTAGAGTAAGGTAAAGGTAGAGCACCAGATATAGGTAGAGTAAAGGTAAAGGTAGAGCACCAGATATAGGTAGAGTAAAGGTAAAGGTAGAGCACCAGATATAGGTAGAGTAAAGGTAAAGGTAGAGCACCAGATATAGGTAGAGTAAAGGTAAAGGTAGAGCACCAGATATAGGTAGAGTAAAGGTAAAGGTAGAGCACCAGATATAGGTAGAGTAAAGGTAAAGGTAGAGCACCCAGATATAGGTAGAGTAAAGGTAAAGGTAGAGCACCAGATATAGGTAGAGTAAGGTAAAGGTAGAGCACCAGATATAGGTAGAGTAAAGGTAAAGGTAGAGCACCATATATAGGTAGAGTAAAGGTAAAGGTAGAGCACCAGATATAGGTAGAGTAAAGGTAAGGTAGAGCACCAGATATAGGTAGAGTAAAGGTAAAGGTAGAGCACCAGATATAGGTAGAGTAAAGGTAAAGGTAGAGCACCAGATATAGGTAGAGTAAAGGTAAAGGTAGAGCACCAGATATAGGTAGAGTAAAGGTAGAGCACCAGATATAGGTAGAGTAAAGGTAAAGGTAGAGCACCAGATATAGGTAGAGTAAAGGTAAAGGTAGAGCACCAGATATAGGTAGAGTAAAGGTAAAGGTAGAGCACCAGATATAGGTAGAGTAAAGGTAAAGGTAGAGCACCAGATATAGGTAGAGTAAAGGTAAAGGTAGAGCACCAGATATAGGTAGAGTAAAGGTAAAGGTAGAGCACCAGATATAGGTAGAGTAAAGGTAAAGGTAGAGCACCAGATATAGGTAGAGTAAAGGTAAAGGTAGAGCACCAGATATAGGTAGAGTAAAGGTAAAGGTAGAGCACCAGATATAGGTAGAGTAAAGGTAAAGGTAGAGCACCATATATAGGTAGAGTAAAGGTAAAGGTAGAGCACCAGATATAGGTAGAGTAAAGGTAGGTAGAGCACCAGATATAGGTAGAGTAAAGGTAAAGGTAGAGCACCAATATAGGTAGAGTAAAGTAAAGGTAGAGCACCAGATATAGGTAGAGTAAGGTAAAGGTAGAGCACCAGATATAGGTAGAGTAAAGGTAAAGGTAGAGCACCAGATATAGGTAGAGTAAAGGTAAAGGTAGAGCACCAGATATAGGTAGAGTAAAGGTAAAGGTAGAGCACCAGATATAGGTAGAGTAAGGTAAAGGTAGAGCACCAGATATAGGTAGAGTAAAGGTAAAGGTAGAGCACCAGATATAGGTAGAGTAAAGGTAAAGGTAGAGCACCAGATATAGGTAGAGTAAAGGTAAAGGTAGAGCACCAGATATAGGTAGAGTAAAGGTAAAGGTAGAGCACCAGATATAGGTAGAGTAAGGTAAAGGTAGAGCACCAGATATAGGTAGAGTAAAGGTAAAGGTAGAGCACCAGATATAGGTAGAGTAAAGGTAAAGGTAGAGCACCAGATATAGGTAGAGTAAAGGTAAAGGTAGAGCACCAGATATAGGTAGAGTAAAGGTAAAGGTAGAGCACCAGATATAGGTAGAGTAAAGGTAAAGGTAGAGCACCAGATATAGGTAGAGTAAAGGTAAAGGTAGAGCACCAGATATAGGTAGAGTAAAGGTAAAGGTAGAGCACCAGATATAGGTAGAGTAAAGGAAAGGTAGAGCACCAGATATAGGTAGAGTAAAGGTAAAGGTAGAGCACCAGATATAGGTAGAGTAAAGGTAAAGGTAGAGCACCAGATATAGGTAGAGTAAAGGTAAAGGTAGAGCACCAGATATAGGTAGAGTAAAGGTAAAGGTAGAGCACCAGATATAGGTAGAGTAAAGGTAAAGGTAGAGCACCAGATATAGGTAGAGTAAAGTAAAGGTAGAGCACCAGATATAGGTAGAGTAAAGGTAAAGGTAGAGCACCAGATATAGGTAGAGTAAAGGTAAAGTAGAGCACCAGATATAGGTAGAGTAAAGGTAAAGGTAGAGCACCAGATATAGGTAGAGTAAAGGTAAGGTAGAGCACCAGATATAGGTAGAGTAAAGGTAAAGGTAGAGCACCAGATATAGGTAGAGTAAAGGTAAAGGTAGAGGAAGCACCAAAAAAAACACCAGATATAGGTAGAGTAAAGGTAAGGTAGAGCACCAGATATAGGTAGAGTAAAGGTAAAGGTAGAGCACCAGATATAGGTAGAGTAAAGGTAAAGGTAGAGCACCAGATATAGGTAGAGTAAAGGTAAAGGTAGAGCACCAGATATAGGTAGAGTAAAGGTAAAGGTAGAGCACCAGATATAGGTAGAGTAAAGGTAAAGGTAGAGCACCAGATATAGGTAGAGTAAAGGTAAAGGTAGAGCACCAGATATAGGTAGAGTAAAGGTAAAGGTAGAGCACCAGATATAGGTAGAGTAAAGTAAAGGTAGAGCACCAGATATAGGTAGAGTAAAGGTAAAGTAGAGCACCAGATATAGGTAGAGTAAAGGTAAGGTAGAGCACCAGATATAGGTAGAGTAAAGGTAAAGGTAGAGCACCAGATATAGGTAGAGTAAAGGTAAAGGTAGAGCACCAGATATAGGTAGAGTAAAGGTAAAGGTAGAGCACCAGATATAGGTAGAGTAAAGGTAAAGGTAGAGCACCAGATATATAGGTAGAGTAAAGGTAAAGGTAGAGCACCAGATATAGGTAGAGTAAAGATAAAGGTAGAGCACCAGATATAGGTAGAGTAAAGGTAAAGGTAGAGCACCAGATATAGGTAGAGTAAAGGTAAAGGTAGAGCACCAGATATAGGTAGAGTAAAGTAAAGGTAGAGCACCAGATATAGGTAGAGTAAAGGTAAAGGTAGAGCACCAGATATAGGTAGAGTAAAGGTAAAGGTAGAGCACCAGATATAGGTAGAGTAAAGGTAAAGGTAGAGCACCATATATAGGTAGAGTAAAGGTAAAGGTAGAGCACCAGATATAGGTAGAGTAAAGGTAAAGGTAGAGCACCAGATATAGGTAGAGTAAAGGTAAAGGTAGAGCACCAGATATAGGTAGAGTAAAGGTAAAGGTAGAGCACCAGATATAGGTAGAGTAAAGGTAAAGGTAGAGCACCAGATATAGGTAGAGTAAGGTAAAGGTAGAGCACCAGATATAGGTAGAGTAAAGGTAAGGTAGAGCACCAGATATAGGTAGAGTAAAGGTAAAGGTAGAGCACCAGATATAGGTAGAGTAAAGGTAAAGGTAGAGCACCAGATATAGGTAGAGTAAAGGTAAAGGTAGAGCACCAGATATAGGTAGAGTAAAGGTAAAGGTAGAGCACCAGATATAGGTAGAGTAAAGATAAAGGTAGAGCACCAGATATAGGTAGAGTAAAGGTAAAGGTAGAGCACCAGATATAGGTAGAGTAAAGGTAAAGGTAGAGCACCAGATATAGGTAGAGTAAAGGTAAAGGTAGAGCACCAGATATAGGTAGAGTAAAGGTAAAGGTAGAGCACCAGATATAGGTAGAGTAAAGGTAAAGGTAGAGCACCAGATATAGGTAGAGTAAGGTAAAGGTAAAGTTAGGTAAAGGTAAAGGTAGAAAACCAGATATAGGTAGAGTAAAGGTAAAGGTAGAGCACCAGATATAGGTAGAGTAAAGGTAAAGGTAGAGCACCAGATATAGGTAGAGTAAAGTAAAGGTAGAGCACCAGATATAGGTAAAAGAGCACCAGATATAATAAAGTAAAGGGAGAGCACCAGATATAGGTAGAGTAAAGGTAAAGGTAGAGCACCAGATATAGGTAGAGTAAAGGTAGGTAGAGCACCAGATATAGGTAGAGTAAAGGTAAAGGCAGAGAGCATATAGTAGAGTAAAGGTAAAGTAGAGAGCACCAGATATAGGTAGAGTTAGGTAAGGGAGAGCACCAGATATAGGTAGAGTAAAGGTAAAGGTAGAGCACCGATATAAGTAGAGTAAAGGTAAAGGTAGAGCACACCAGATATAGGTAGAGTAAAGAAAAGGTAGAGCACCATATTGTGACGGATTAAAGGGGTTGATGCTCCCCTTTCTTAGGGGATATGCAACGACTACCATTATTACATCTAGCGTTGCATCCCCAACGAAAGGGTTACACCAACTCCTTAACCCGACTTCTTAAAACCCTGTAATTACCTGTGGAAAAGCCAACTAACTACGCGAATGAAACAGAATGTACTTTTAGCTTATTTAATCATTACTAATTATTACAGGTGTAACGGCATGACAATACCTACGTACTGTCATGCCCTTTGCCTAAAACCTAACGTACTCATAAATCTTTATTAATTACTAACGTAAAACGGTATCAACGGAGTAACGATAACGACGGAACGGAGGGAATAGTTTATAAAACCAATAATGCATCTGACCTTTACTGGAACGGGTTCTCCTCTCCTGGCACAACACACACACCACTATACACAAAGCGGGTCCAGCGCCTGGCGCGTGGACCCACTGACCTCCTCAGAGGATGATACAATTCTTAATGCCATTTTTCAACCCCAGACTGGACCTTATATTGGCATCCCTATTGGGCGTGGTGGGGGAGCGTCATTGCACTGGTGGTTATGCAACCCTTTTGACGACAATACCGATTGTCGTTACACGCCCCCCTGTCACAGTAGAGTCGGCCTCGGCTCTTAAATTCAAAGTTGAAATTATTGCCCTCTCCTGGTTTTTTCCGGGTTGTTCCGGTGTTTTTCGTAGGGTCCTGTTTTGCCCTTTGGTCCTCGTCTTTGGGTTGGCTAGTTTAACTTGGTTGGCTTTGCTCAAGTGTGAGCCTTGGCTGCTAGACGATGATTGTAGTTGTGGTTGCGTGCTGGCCATCCTTTAGGCGTTGTGGTTCCGGTCAGATATTCCTAGAATCCTGGTAAGCTATTCCCCCTTTGTTTACAAACTCAAAACACGTAGCAGCTAGTAAACATAAACTTACATATACACGGGTCTGATAAAAAAAATACATTAACATCCTTAATACAAAAAAAACGAAAACAAAATCCTTCAGTAACACAAAAATTACAATACAAAAATAAGTCCGTTTGCTTAAGACTATCTTAACCTATTTCGTTCTCAAAGAAACCGTGTTGGGAAAAACTGTACTCAGCAAATTCAGAAAAAAAAGAAAAACAAGACTAGACTCAGAAAAAAAGTAGTTATATAACACAGACTAACAAAAGACAAAACTTAATAAAAAAATATTCGAAGTACAATCGTTTTTCGTACAATTTTTCGTAACACGTTTCCTTGAAACGCAATCTTATCCTATGTGCGTGTGCTGTCACCTATTTTCTTGGTTGTAGTATTAGAATTAATGGAATAACCGTAACCCGAATTATAAATCAGTTCGCCAGAAATCATGAACCCGATGATATGGACAATCTTTTACTGTGTAACGCGCGGAAAAACTTTGACAAGAAAAAAAAAACGAAACTAATATGACAATAAACAAGAAACAAAAATACTCCTCAATTTACAAAATACAATTATTTAAATAACTAGTTTACTTTTACGGACGCGACGTTTACCGTAATTCAGCCTCTACTGGTGTGATTGCCCCCCAAATACAAGACCACAGATGGGGGCTAGGATCTAGTTTTCCTTCATTGCTCCCCCGCAGAGCCCCATACCAATAATAATATCTCTAGACCGACCGTCTATGCCCACCCAAAAACAAATGGCACTTACACTTAACACCTATGTAAGCGTGACACACCTGGGGTTCCTCAGCCCGGCACAAAAGTACCCCAAATTGCCCCCTTGACGGGAGATGGCGTGCTGCGACCTATGTCGCCATCCCGGTCTTCGCTGAAGGTACCTTCCCAAACATATTCCATAATAATCCATAATACATAATAATTCACATAATAATTCGACGGCTGCGGGGTTGATTAAGGGCGGTTTCCCCGATTGAAACCGTACGCGTCCATCGATTCGGACATCTCAATGGTCCTCGCTCGTGGACTACTGGGCCCAGCTTTCAACTCACATATATAACCATAAAACAAAAACGTAAATCCGATATGGCGTCCCGATATAAGCCTGCAGACTTATATTTATACAATTTATGTTGCAACAACCTACTCTCCACAAACAAAAATCCCACTATAACTTCTTATATGTCTTCTTAATTTTACGACTTATCTAATGGGGGGAATCTTAAAACTAAACCTATTACTATAATTATGTTTAATTATTTACATATGTACATCTATATATAAGTTCTTATCTATATTAAAAAAACGAAGAGAAAAGTGAAAGAAATATTTTTTCCTTTCTTTCTTCTTTTATTCCACTAACGTGGACCGTGTCGTATTTGCAACTGTTTCTAACTTTACGCTCAATCTTATAATTCAGATTTATAGTTTATCAACTATTTTATAAGGCCCGTGCCATGTATGCTGTAGTTTGTCTGGTTGGCTCTTTCGACCAACTTCCGTGTTCCCTAACACCCACTGGCCTACGACAAATTCGGCATTTTTGTTGAGCCCTCGCGATATTTTGTAGTACTCGTTCGCGAGTCGAGTCTAACTGGTTTACCGCGAGTGCCCTATAGCATGCTTCGGCCCTCCACGACTTAGCGCTACGTCGCTCGGCAGCCGGGCTGTCTACGGACTATTCTTATAAAAAAAAATAAAGAAAAGAAAAAAAAAATGAAAATAAATAATTAAAAAAAAAGATGGTAAAGGCTACGACGCGATCCATAAATTTATAAATCTATTTATATAAGTATAATTAACCTTGATTCCAAATATCGACTTCACCCTATCTGAAAATACCCATTCTTGCTTCTTTCGATTATTCCTTCATTATTCTTCCTTATTTTTATTTGCCATATCGGATCCCTTAATCTGGATTGGGCGGTCAAAAACACGAGCCAATAACTATTGACGAGACAGAATTAAAGTATTTTCAATAAAAATAAAATCGTAATATGTCCATATAAAAGGGCGTCACGAAAATTAAACAAAACGCCGACGGTATAAACGCGGTAATACACTACAAACGTTTGTTTGGTTTGATTTACGGAACATTATCAGTGAACAAAAAAAAACATACGACGAAAATAATACATAAACGATTTGGGCACCTTAACATATTCAACATTTCAACTAACAATTGCCCTCAATACTCTCATTACCTTCAACGCCTTGTAACATAGGCCATAAACTTTATCCGTAAACCAAACCAAACCTTTCGCGACGCACGGCAAAAAAAACACAACGACAAATATATAAATATAAAAAAAACAAAATTCTAGTATATTAAAAATGGCGAACAAAGCGGATAATGCAATAGTGATAAGTAGGATAAAAACAGTAAAAGTAACGAAATTACGCGTATGATATAAAACTAATTTATTATGAAATAGTAAAATATTAAAAATAGTAAAATGCAACATAAAACTTAGTATAAAAAAAGAAATTAGTATGATCAACGAAAGAATATAGTTCTTAAAAAGCGAAAAAAAACTAGAGCGAAAAAAATGCCTTTAGCCGTTCACGTATCATTCCGAACAATACATGAACGTTCATCTAATTGCCGAACTACAAATACGTATATTGCAAATCCGGGTTCTACCTTTGCAATTGTCTCTGTGTTCGTAGAAATACGACTTTTCGAAGGGAAATGTCACCTGCCCACCCGCTCTATTTAACCAAGGTTTTCTAGGCCTTTGGTTTCCAAGCCACATAATCGTCGGTCGAACTGATCGCCTTAGCTGCCATTATGAATTATGGTGAAAAGTCGTATCCTATTATTAATTAATAAATAAGATCAATTAGATGAAGCCACGAATTGAGCACTAAGCAATGACGTTCCGGCGGGAATGAGAACGCCATTAATACGCGTAAGAAAAAAAACGAAAGAAAAAAAAATAGAAAAGTACAATATTAAAATCGATAAAACTAAATTCATTATTGCATCACCCTACTGAAAAAACACGAAAATACACGACATTAAAATATTAAAAAAAACGAATAAAAAACATACTAATACTACAAACCAATTACATAATACCAATGTATTACACAACCCTCCAGCTGGTCAGATACAATTAGCATGTCTATGATGTAACGATTAAGAGAAAAAAAAGTTACAATAAACTCGAAAATAACATTAACATCTTGGTTCGGCACTTTCTGCCTGCTAATACATTTTTTTTTTTAAACTCTTTGCGTTCTCTACGCAATTTTTTTCCACATACGCGGCCTTTGCGCCCCTTGTTACCGCGCGTTTCCTCGAAAATTCACTTCATTTTCAAATCATAGACATGCTAACTACTATTCCCTCCGTGAACAACAATAAAAACACAAAAACAAACAAACTCTCCATTTTAAAAATATTTGCTAACTCTTTGGTTAATTCTCGACGATACAAAACTCAATTAATTTCACTTTCAATGATAAAAAAAAACAAAACTTATGCCAATGTTGCATTATAAAACCCATATTTAAATTATATAAAACAAAACTAATCCTAATTATCCTAAACCTATCAAAATCCTAACTAAAATGTTACTAACTTATTAAGAAAGTACAAATAACAAGAGAAAAAAAATCAATCTTTACTAGCCTAATAAATTATGTAATATTTTAAGTAATCCTATACCTAATAAAATCTTAACTAAAAATATGAAAATCTTCCTAACTTACAAACTAAAAAAATAATAAAAAATATCAATCTTACTGGCATAATCAATTATGTATTTTTCTGACTACTCTATACCTATCATGTTCTAATCTAAGTAGTTCTGTCTCATTCGCAGATCATCTCGAAAAAATTATGTAATTACAGGGCTCATCAAACATCGCGAACGAGATTAACGAAAGACAAACAAAACGACAAAAAAAAAAAAAATAATAATAATAAAAACAACTCAATACTATTTGCGGTTATCTGTACTACTTAATTATAAAAATATTATTTAGTATGAAAAAAAAAAATCTACAAAAAGTGAAAGTTTTTGCGTATGAAATGTTACTAGTATCCCTTGGCGCCAGGCATTGTGTAAAAAAAAACGCACTTAGAGGGCTGTTTCGCTTGACCGTCGACTGGCGCCTAGCGAATCGAATTTCTAGCGACCGTAATTTCTTCACAGGTCAAAATTTTTGAGTGCACTAGCGGAAAAAAAAGGGCACAGGCCAATATATTTACAGTCTTTGAATAAATATGTCAACGACAACATACTAGAGATTAGTGAAACAAAATATTTGCCTATTAACTGTTTTCGAAGACAGAAAAAAAAACGATTTGTGTGTGGCATAGGGTCAAGTGTACGGAACTTGAGATTTACGAAGAAAACGAAATATATTTTGAGGGGCAATGTGTTTCAAATCTTTCGAACTAGCCTATCAAAACAAAATACTTGAATACGACGATTTATAAGTGGCTTTACAGAAATTGAAATTGATATGAATGTTTTTTTTTGACCGAGTTTCTTTATACCCCAGGGGAAACAAAATGGAACGAAACACAACAAGTAAATAAATCCCCTTTAAAATAAAATTAATTGCATTTTTTGTAATATTATATCCAGAAAAAAAGAAAGAAAAGAAAAAAAAATAGAATGAGCACACACAACAATCAAATGAAATCTGATTTTAAAAATAAAAATAATACTTTGAACATTTTTTGTAATGTTATAAACATAATAGGTTAAATAAATATGAGTTTAATAATTTTAAATAAGTTAAATAACTTTAAATTCGAAAATTTTATTTACTTTTTAGGATTAATCTTAACAAATATTAGGTAACAATTTTAACATCGACGCAAATCCCAACCAAACTAGATTTGGTTTAATAAAATTAAACTAGATTATTACATATTAAAATTCCACACCCAAAACATATTAAAAAAAAATCACTTATATTTTCAACGTAGTAAAATTCTATTAAAATTAAAACTACCACGTCTCCGCGAAAAGTACACAATAAAAAAATGAAAATACACAGATAAACGCAAGTAGTGATACACATAGAAAAAACAATTATAATTACCACATTATTTACGCAATATTCAAATTTTAAAAATTTACTAAATTTACCGAACAACGTACTATAACAAAAAAACATCTATCATGAAAATTAACGTAACTTATACACGTAACTAGTGGGAGCGACTCGCTTAGCTTTTAATAAAAATAATTATAATTATTAAAATATTAAAAATTTGTGAGGGGGGTTTATGGGGAATCGAATGCGTTTTCACCATTGTGACGGATTGAAAAGGGTTGATGCTCCCCTTTCTTAGGGGATATGCAACGACTACCATTATTACATCTAGCGTTGCATCCCCAACGAAAGGGTTACACCAACTCCTAAACCCGACTTCTACAACCACCCTGTAATTACCTGTGGAAAAGCCAACTAACTACGCGAATGAAACAGAATGTACTTTTAGCTTATTTAATTATTACTAATTATTACAGGTGTCACGGCATGACAATACCTACGTACTGTCATGCCCTTTGCCTAAAACCTAACGTACTCATAAATCTTTATTAATTACTAACGTAAAACGGTATCAACGGAGTAACGATAACGGAACGGATAACGGAGGGAATAGTTTATAAAACCAATAATACATCTGACCTTTACTGGAACGGGTTCTCCTCTCCTGGCACAACACACACACACCACTATACACAAAGCGGGTCCAGCGCCTGGCGCGTGGACCCACTGACCTCCTCAGAGGATGATACAATTCTTAATGCCATTTTTCAACCCCAGACTGGACCTTATATTGGCATCCCTATTGGGCGTGGTGGGGGAGCGTCATTGCACTGGTGGTTATGCAACCCTTTTGACGACAATACCGATTGTCGTTACAATATATTACATAAAGAATTGTTAGGAAGTATTGCGCATATTGAAAAAAATTGTTCGAAGCATCGCGGTAAATATTGCAAAGAGAAGCCGAATCAAAACGTTTGTTAATAGTAGGTAATATTTGTATAAAAATACTCTCAGCAAACTTCTGCGTAAAGTGTTGGCTTCTCAATGAATAATTCTTGGATTGGTGAAATTAAAAGAATGTTTAAAGTTGGAGACATGTTCGGTGATCATGGTTTTATTCTGTTTCCTGTTAAGACTGTTAAGTTCGTGTTGGCGCATTCTTTTTGAGAGAAATTGTTAAGTTTCTCCAACATAACAACTTGAATAATCATTACAATCAATGACATATACAACGTTTGACGTGCGGGAAATAGGGGTAGGAGTTTTTAAATTAGTGTATAAGTCTGTGAGAGTGTGTCCAGTCGAACACACTAGTTTCAGACCAACGGATGAAAAAAGTTTTTTCCATGGGTGAAAAAGGCAATCGATGTATGGTAATGAGATGAAGGAATTGAGAGATAGTGAATTTTCAGGAACAGGGTTAAGGGTTTGTGAAGTGATGCTATTTTGTTGTGAATGGGAGGTAAATGAGGAAGATGTACGGAATTTATTACGAAGAAATGTAATCTATTATTAATTACTGGTAATCTATTATTAATTACTGAGCGTAAAAGTTGTAGTGGATAGGAATTATTTTGAAGGGTAGAATATATCAAATTGATATTTTTTTCCCAATGTGATGGATGAGAAAGAAGGATGGCATGGTCTAGTAAGTTGATGATAGATGCAATCTTAGTCGATTTGGGGTGATAGGAATGGTAGTTAAATAACGTCCAGACCAAGTGGATTTTTGATACCAAATGTGTAGTGATGGAGCCGTTATTTATAAAAAGGGTAATATCTAAAAAATTAATGGAGTTGTTGAGTTGGGTCTCTAAGGTAAAACAAAGGTGTGTGTCGAAATTATTAAAGAGTTTAGGAAATTGGTTATGTTATAAGTAGGAATGCAAGTTAAAATGTCATCAACGTAACGTTTGTAAAAAAGAGGTACATAAGACAAGGTATTAAGTGTAGAGTTCTCTAGGAACTGCATACAAAGTTCAGCAAGTGGGGCACTCAAACTGGAACCCATTGGAGTGCCAAATTTTTGTTTAAAAAAACAGTCGTTGAACGAAAAATAAGTATTGGAAATAATGAATTTGATACATTTAAGGAACCAAGAAAAATTGAATTCTGTGTGTTTACTTATATCAACCCATTTATGGTCTATGGCAGAAAGAATAAGGTCAGGTGAAATGTTAGTAAAGAGGGAAACCACATCTAAACTTATAAAGGAAAAATCAGATGGTACAATGAGGGAGTTAAGATTGGGAATGAGCTCGAAAGAATTTTTTACAAAATGTGGAGAATCATGAGTGATATTGGATAAAATTGAACTAATGAATTTGGATAATTTGCAAAGAGGGGAATTTAAGTCAGCAACTATTGGTCGAAGAGGAAAACCTTCTTTGTGGATTTTGGGAAGACAATAAAGTTTTGGGGAAATGGGATTGTAGGTTTTTAATTGTAGGGAGAGAGGTTTGGGAATTTGCTTGTTTTCTATAAGTGAATCAATGAATTTCAAAGTATTCCGATTTATAAGGTCGGTGGGGTCTGAATTTAAAGGTTCGTAAATGTTTGTATCAGCTAGGAGGGTCATGGATTTGGAAATATAGTCAACTTTGTTCATGATAACAGTGATGTTACCCTTGTCTGCCCTGGTAACAACAATTTCTGGGTGTTGTTTGATAAAGGATTTGCAAAAGTGGATGTCCTTGAGTAATTCTTTATGTTGATGAATGTTAGAAATGTCGAATTTGAAAAAAGAATTAAGTTGGTTGCAAAAAATAGATAATTAATGCGGTTTTTTTCATTGATATCTTTTAAATTACGTAAACTATATTCTAAGGAGCTAAGTGTTTTGACAAAATTAAACGATTTTTTCTGTTGTGGAATGGAAAATTTAGGACCTAGTGCTAAAATGTTCAAAACATTGGGTGGGATTTCTAAATCGGAAATGTTTTTTACCCATTTATTGATGATATCAGGGTTTATATTATTTTGGATCGTTTGTCTTTTTCGAATAAAGGTTGTTGAATTTTTTTATAAAGGATTTTTTTGACAGATTAAAAGCATTATTGAATCTAGAGTTTTCGAAATCTAAAAAATTGTTAATGTCAAAATGGTTATTAAAAGTGGAAATAAGGATTGGATGTTATAATTTAAAGATTTATTTATTAGCAATAGAAGTAATGCAATGTTTGATTTCTAGATTCAGCAACATAAAAGAGAAGGAAAGCTTTTTATTTTTAAAATAATTGGAATTTAGATGATCAAAGTTTGTTAATTTGAAATCAAAAGATTTTGGTAGAAGTTTTTCTTTGCGACAACGAAGTAAAAAAGTTCTTTTGTTGGTGACGATAGCCAGTTTTGAGAAAAGATTTGAAATAGTTTTAAATAAAATGAGTTCAGTAGGTCCATAGCAATGGAAAATGTACTCGAAAAAAGATGGAAAAGAGTAAGGAATACAATTGTAAAATTATTATGAAAATAATTGTTGTAACGGTAAATTGACGAATTAATGCAATTATTATAACTCTGTGTGTGTAAGTTGGAAAATGATAAGAGGAACGATTATTATATTCTTACCTTATTTGTATGGAGAGCACTATTTACATATATAGCATTGAAATTATAGTTATTTTGAAAATTCATGTTGTTAAAAATTAAAAAAAACACTTGTAAAAGTTCTTGAAAAATCTTGGATTTGTAACTTCCGTGTAGTATTGGTTCTGAGTGTCCTAACAAAAAAGTCTTGATATGTAGGCTTGCAAAAAATCTTGAGGAAACTTGTTAGGTCTTGAAACTTGCAGAATATTTGAAAAACAGTGTCTTGAGAAGACAAAAATCTTGATTATTTTAAGTTGAAATTGTCCAATTTTTCAGCCCTTGGATTATATAAAGCGAGAGGTTTTCTTCAGATGGTGAAATAATATGATAAAAATTGTTCTTGGGCATCCATCCAATAATTAAAAAAACAGTTTTAATGCAAAATGTTTTAATTAAGAGAACATACGTTTCGGGTCCAGATTTGACCCATCTTCAGTGCTACAAATAAATATATCAGGGTTACAAATTAAAACAATATAAAAATAATATAAAAGATACATAATTACAGACAAAAATAAGTAGAAACAATGTATATGAAAAGTATATATGAAAAACAACATAAAATAAACATATGTAAAGAAACTCACCATACAAATAAATTTTTTAAAAAATATAACACAAAGAACAACAAAAAATGTAAACGAAAAAATAAGTATGAAATAAAAAATTGAAAAAACATCAAGTTATGAAAATTGTAAAAATTAAAATAAATAATATGTTTTATTGTAAAAAAGGTTATTCCAAAAACACATCTTGTTAGTTTGGAGACAGAATTACGTATGTGTAAAACGAAGTAAGTAAAATGTGGGCCTACGTGTTTGCAGCGGAAAATAGTGGAAACTGTATCGTCATTGGATGAGAGAACGGGATAGAGAGAATTTTAAGGGTTACAGTTATGAAGAATTTTCCAGCGATCATGCGCAAGGAACATAGAAATTTTTTAAATATGTAAGTCATCCATAATCAGACGGTTGAACAAAGTTGGATCAAAATGAAATATGTGGATCAAAATAAAAATATAGAAACATAATAAAACCAAGATAGAACAATGTAAAAATTGTGTGAAATAGAGAATTATATTAAGAAAAAGTATAAATATTAACTGAAAAAGATAAAAGTTAAAAAAACAAGTTATTAATAATTAAAAAACAACATATATATGTATATATAACGCAACACAATAATTGTACAAATGCATACACATACACAAAACATAACTAACATAAACAACCACATGCAAACATGCAATTACAACATATATGTAAAATCCAAATATACACACAAATGCAACATATATGCCCATACATGTATATCCACAAACATAAATATGTATATATGTACATATACACATACATAAATATACGCATATATACATATATATATATATACTACATAAAAGAATGTTAGGAAGTATTGCGCATATTGAAAAAATTGTTCGAAGCATCGCGGTAAATATTGCAAAGAGAAGCCGAATCAAAACGTTTGTTAATAGTAGGTAATATTTGTATAAAAATACTCTCAGCAAACTTCCTGCGTAAAGTGTTGGCTTCTCGATGAATAATTCTTGGATTGGTGAAATTAAAAGAATGTTTAAAGTTGGAGACATGTTCGGTGATCATGGTTTTATTCTGTTTCCTGTTAAGACTGTTAAGTTCGTGTTGGCGCATTCTTTTTGAGAGAAATTGTGAAGTTTCTCCAACATAACAACTTGAACAATCATTACAATCAATGACATATACAACGTTTGACGTGCGGGAAATAGGGGTAGGAGTTTTTAAATTAGTGTATAAGTCTGTGAGAGTGTGTCCAGTCGAACACACTAGTTTCAGACCAACGGATGAAAAAAGTTTTTTCCATGAGTGGAAAAGGCAATCGATGTACGGTAATGAGATGAAGGAATTGAGAGATAGTGAATTTTCAGGAACAGGGTTAAGGGTTTTGTGAAGTGATGCTATTTTGTTGTGAATGGGAGGTAAATGAGGAAGATGTACGGAATTTATTACGAAGAAAAGGTAATCTATTATTAATTACTGAGCGTAAAAGTTGTAGTGGATAGGAATTATTTTGAAGGGTAGAATATATCAAATTGATATTTTTTTCCCAATGTGATGGATGAGAAAGAAGGATGGCATGGTCTAGTAAGTTGATGATAGATGCAATCTTAGTCGATTTGGGGTGATAGGAATGGTAGTTTAAATAACGTCCAGACCAAGTGGATTTTTGATACCAACATGTAGTGATGGAGCCGTTATTTATAAAAGGGTAATATCTAAAAAATTAATGGAGTTGTTGAGTTGGGTCTCTAAGGTAAAACAAAGGTGTGTGTCGAAATTATTAAAAGAGTTTAGGAAATTGGTTATGTTATAAGTAGGAATGCAAGTTAAAATGTCATCAACGTAACGTTTGTAAAAAAGAGGTACATAAGACAAGGTATTAAGTGTAGAGTTCTCTAGGAACTGCATACAAAGTTCAGCAAGTGGGGCACTCAAACTGGAACCCATTGGAGTGCCAAATTTTTGTTTAAAAAAAACAGTCGTTGAACGAAAAATAAGTATTGGAAATAATGAATTTAATACATTTAAGGAACCAAGAAAAATTGAATTCTGTGTGTTTACTTATATCAACCCATTTATGGTCTATGGCAGAAAGAATAAGGTCAGGTGAAATGTTAGTAAGAGGGAAACCACATCTAAACTTATAAAGGAAAAATCAGATGGTACAATGAGGGAGTTAAGATTGGGAATGAGCTCGAAAGAATTTTTTACAAAATGTGGAGAATCATGAGTGATATTGGATAAAATTGAACTAATGAAATTTGGATAATTTGCAAAGAGGGGAATTTAAGTCAGCAACTATTGGTCGAAGAGGAAAACCGTCTTTGTGGATTTTGGGAAGACAATAAAGTTTTGGGGAAATGGGATTGTAGGTTTTTAATTGTAGGGAGAGAGGTTTGGGAATTTGCTTGTTTCTATAAGTGAATCAATGAATTTCAAAGTATTCCGATTTATAAGGTCGGTGGGGTCTGAATTTAAAGGTTCGTAAATGTTTGTATCAGCTAGGAGGGTCATGGATTTGGAAATATAGTCAACTTTGTTCATGATAACAGTGATGTTACCCTTGTCTGCCCTGGTAACAACAATTTCTGGGTGTTGTTTGATAAAGGATTTGCAAAAGTGGATGTCCTTGAGTAATTCTTTATGTTGATGAATGTTAGAAATGTCGAATTTGAAAAAAGAATTAAGTTGGTTGCAAAAAATAGATTTAATGCGGTTTTTTTCATTGATATCTTTTAAATTACGTAAACTATATTCTAAGGAGCTAAGTGTTTTGACAAAATTAAACGATTTTTTCTGTTGTGGAATGGAAAATTTAGGACCTAGTGCTAAAATGTTCAAAACATTGGGTGGGATTTCTAAATCGGAAATGTTTTTTACCCATTTATTGATGATATCAGGGTTTATATTTATTTTGGAATCGTTTGTCTTTTTCGAATAAAGGTTGTTGAATTTTTTTATAAAGGATTTTTTTGACAGATTAAAAGCATTATTGAATCTAGAGTTTTCGAAATCTAAAAAATTGTTAATGTCAAAATGGTTATTAAAAGTGGAAAAATAGGATTGGATGTTATAATTTAAAGATTTATTTATGTTAGCAATAGAAGTAATGCAATGTTTGATTTCTAGATTCAGCAACATAAAAGAGAAGGAAAGCTTTTTATTTTTAAAATAATTGGAATTTAGATGATCAAAGTTTGTTAATTTGAAATCAAAAGATTTTGGTAGAAGTTTTTCTTTGCGACAACGAAGTAAAAAAGTTCTTTTGTTGGTGACGATAGCCAGTTTTGAGAAAAGATTTGAAATAGTTTTAAATAAAATGAGTTCAGTAGGTCCATAGCAATGGAAAATGTACTCGAAAAAAGATGGAAAAAGAGTAAGGAATACAATTGTAAAATTATTATGAAATAATTGTTGTAACGGTAAATTGACGAATTAATGCAATTATTATAACTCTGTGTGTAAGTTGGAAAATGATAAGAGGAACGATTATTATTATGTCTTACCTTATTTGTATGGAGAGCACTATTTACATATATAGCATTGAAATTATAGTTATTTTGAAAATTCATGTTGTTAAAAATTAAAAAAACACTTGTAAAAGTTCTTGAAAAATCTTGGATTTGTAACTTCCGTGTAGTATTGGTTCTGAGTGTCCTAACAAAAAAGTCTTGATATGTAGGCTTGCAAAAAATCTTGAGGAAACTTGTTAGGTCTTGAAACTTGCAGAAATTTGAAAAACAGTGTCTTGAGAAGACAAAAAATCTTGATTATTTTAAGTTGAAAATGTCCAATTTTTCAGCCCTTGGATTATATAAAGCGAGAGGTTTTTCTTCAGATGGTGAGTGAAATAATATGATAAAAAAATGTTTCTTGGGCATCCATCCAATAATTAAAAAAACAGTTTTAATGCAAAATGTTTTAATTAAGAGAACATACGTTTCGGGTCCAGATTTGACCCATCTTCAGTGCTACAAATAAATATATCAGGGTTACAAATTAAAAAAATATAAAAATAATATAAAAGATACATAGTTACAGACAAAAATAAGTAGAAACAATGTATATGAAAAGTATATATGAAAAACAACATAAAATAAACATATGTAAAGAAACTCACCATACAAATAAATTTTTTTAAAAAATATAACACAAAGAACAACACAAAAATGTAAACGAAAAAATAAGTATGAAATAAAAAATTGAAAAAACATCAAGTTATGAAAATTGTAAAAATTGAAATAAATAATATGTTTTATTGTAAAAAAGGTTATTCCCAAAACAACACATGTGTAGTTTGGAGACAGAATTACGTATGTGTAAAACGAAGTAAAATGTGGGCCTACGTGTTTGCAGCGGAAAATAGTGGAAACTGTATCGTCATTGGATGAGAGAACGGGATAGAGAGAATTTTAAGGGTACAGTTATGAAGAATTTTCCAGCGATCATGCGCAAGGAACATAGAAAATTTTTTTAAATATGTAAGTCATCCATAATCAGACGGTTGAACAAAGTTGGATCAAAATGAAATATGTGGATCAAAAAAAAAATATAGAAACATAATAAAACCAAGATAGAACAATGTAAAAAATGTGAAATAGAGAATTATATTAAGAAAAAGTATAAATATTAACTGAAAAAGATAAAAGTTAAAAAAA
>NW_020538806.1:0-16840 GCF_003426905.1 Ctenocephalides felis
TCATGATGGTTTAAAAAAAATGGAAACATATTTAGCAAATAAAGCAAATAAAATTCATATTTAATCATTGCAGATATTTAAAGTCATTTGACATTAGATTATAAAGGTTATGGCACAGACAAAGCTATATTTATTTACAATTTGAAATACACTTCCATAACGTAAGTAAAAGATGTTATTAAGTAATGGCTTAATATATTTAAGCAAATAAAGCACAATATTTCCGAATGATTGTACTTTCATTTTTGAGATCTCTCAGTCTAATTGAAAATTCAAACCACTCAAAATTGAAGTTAAATAAAATAACAGTTTAAGTTTTTATATATAAACCCCATAGTAGTTGATGAAGCTTGAATCTTTTTAATATTTGCCAATATGTTTAAAATCTTATTCAATATACAATTATACACTTATTACATAAGTGATATTTATTTTGTTATTTGCAATTACTCCATTCTATATGGTTTTGATTTATAATTCTCGATTTATATCCATCAATATTTCCCATTATAATTACAATTGCAACAAGGTAATATGAATTGCAATATTTAATACACCTGTATTTTTCCACAATACACAATGGGACAGGTAATTTGAAGAGCCCCTGAAGAACCTACAAATTAACAATTATTGTAATTTTTGTGGATGTAATTCTAAATTATATTTATATTTCAATACCTGTAAAAACTAGTGGTTGAGAGTGCAGCCGTACAATAATATGTTTTGTGGTCTGGGTCTCGTCGGGGTTGTTTGTAAGAATGTGGGCGATGAATAATAGAATGTCGAAGGAATAGGTAAAGAACAAAATGCATATGTATGAATAATGTTGAAGGAATTAGTGAAGAAGGCAGAGCATAAGAATGATATGCAAGGGATGTTCTCGAATTAATTCTGAAATTATTGAAAAATGTGCAGTGGATAATGGAGTCTATCGACGATATATTAGGAATTGAGGTATGAAAGGTTTGATGTACCTTTGCAATGAGAAATAGTATGTAATATCTTTAGGCAAAATATGCATTTAAAATTTCAGTAAAACTGTTTAGGCTGTTTGCCATGTACCAATCTGTTGTGACGAGAAAGTAAACAACTGCAGTAAAAAGTTTTGAAGTAATGATTACATTACTTCTGCACTTTCTCGTTAAATAAAAAAATGACCTTAACCTATAAAGCAAGTAAAAAGTAATGAAAACATAATCTAAACAAATAAATATTTTATATGATAATTACGGCGAACACACGATTAACATAAAAAATATACTAAAAAAATATGAATAGTTCACGAAATAATAAAAACAAAATATTAAAAGAAGAAAGAACCAAAAACACGCCGCAAAAAGAATGGATGAACTAGAGAAGAGGGAACAAATAACCACGAATAAAACATAATAACGCTAAAACCCCATTGAGCATGCAGCAAAAGTGAAACACTTCTGACATATAATGCAGCAAACTTCACACCTCATTTTAGGTATACTGAGTATGCTGAGCGATGTCAAACATGTGTCAAACGGTGTGAAACCCTAGACAATATAATAATATATAGAGTTTCTAAACACCGGATAACAAAGTGCTGAGAAAGCTGCCTGAAGTTAGCTGTAACACATTACAGATTTGTCAAATCTTTTGAACTGTGCTTTCAACTTTTTTATGTTGGATTCGCTGTTACGATTACTCTATTACTATAATTTTTTTTTCGGCGTGCTTATTGTGTAACTTGTGTAACTCGGTCGTCTCGTATTTTATATTTTTTATTCGCGTTTTCTTTCATTACGTTTTTTTGCTACGTGTACTAATCATTTTGTGCTTTTGTTGATTGTGCGCTATTTTATTTCTTTACATTTTATATTTGTTGTTTTATTGCGGGATTCAAGAGCTTCTATAGGGAATAAGGTTAGTTTCTTTTCAGCAAGAGACGCGACTTTTTTCATCTCATTAGCTTTTAGTTCCATTCTATTTTCAGCCCCTATCACTTTTATTGATTAATTTACTTTATTCACTTAGATTCTTAACTTTAGTTTAATCACTTAGATTATTAGATTAAGTTTACTTTAATCGCTTAAATCTTACAAAAAAAAAGATGTATATAAAATACATAGGATTATAATCACCTATTTGAAAATGTTTAAAACAATTATTATAATCAAAAATCAATATTTATTGATTACTGATTTTTTTACCTCGAATATTTAATTCGGTGCAAAAAGTTCCAGCAATTTGCCTTAAAGTATGATGCCTTGCACCATAGTTTCTTTTCCTAATTGTTATTATATTTAAGAGAATAAAACCAGTTCAAAAAAATAAGAGCTTCGAATAATACACAGCACATCATAATACATACATACATTCACAATATTAGATCAGAATGGCAAAAATAAAAGAGCTAATAATACACAGCACATCATAATACATACTTGCATTAACAATAATAGATCAAAATAGCTACACTAAAATTTGTGAAGAACCTCTAATAATAGTACTAGGACATATTACAAAAAATTGATTACTAAATAATCGATCGAGTAGTTGTATTGTGAACCATAAAATACACAATATTTATGATTACAACTATTGGCATATGACATAAATAGAATTGGAACATATAGGTGGATATTGAAAAATATCATCAGTTCAGTCTTATTTCAACAATATCTGTGATATGATAAGTAACAGAAAAAATAATATATACATTAATCATAAACAGAATTAATCCAAAAGGAATGGATTGGAAATGGGTGTTGGATATTGGAAACTATTGTTCCAAGTATAATTAATAATCAACTTACAATATCATCGTATGTTTTAACTGTTATTTTTTCAAGTTGATATTGCATCTAAATATCAATGAAAATGTTCATATATTCATATTCACAAATTCTTCAAATTCAAATTATAATCATTATTTTTTTTACAATGAGAAAATGAACATTCATATATTGGCATACTATATTCAAAAGCAGTAAATTTAAACATAAACATATAAAACATGTTATTTTGCTAATATTAAATGTATAACTCTGTGACTAATTATAACTATATTATGATTTATTTGGAGTTGGATTTGACCTGTAATGTTATATAATTTATGTTGCTTTACTTTTTAATCAACTTGAGTGGTCTGTTTGTGTAATAATTCACTATTGTTGAAATGAGCATTTTGTGTATCTAATGATGCAACAAAGTTCTTCTCTCACAATTTATGGTATTTGGTTTCATTTGTTTATATTATCATTTCAATTCTATCTTTCAAATTTCTAATGTGAATAACATTTATTAACAGCTATATTGCGGAGATAAGTTTTGAATTATAATCATACATATTTCTTTTCATATTATGGTAATAGGTTTTGAATTGTCAATATGATTTATTTATTGTTACTTTACGGTAATAGGTTTTAAATTGTAAATATGATATTAATTGTTACATTATGGTGATACGTTTTGAATTGTCGATATATTTTTTATTTATTATTACATTATGGTAATAGGTTTTTAATTGTAAATATGATTTATTTATTATTACATTTTGTAGTGATAGGTTTTAAATTGTGAATATTTGATTTATTTATTATAACATTACTAATAATAAGTTTTGAATCATGAAGAATTGTGTTTGACTGGTATGTGGTTGTGTGTTCTACTGGTATGTGGTACAATTTGTTTTCTAATTTTCTTTCACGCCATGCTTTACTCATTAATATTAACATTGTGTAAATAGATTTTAACTCGTAACCTATTTATTGTAAATAACTATGTATTTAATTCACATTCAATAAAAAATATTACCACAATTATGCTTTATCTTTTTTTAAAAAAAAATAGCTTTGTTTCAGTAGCAAAATTATGTGATCTAAAAGTTTTCAGTTATTCAATGTTGCATCCTACAGTTTACAAACTGGAACAGTCCTGGATTTGAATAATGCACTTATTCTGATAATAAAGATAGTGTTCTAAAATTCAATCATTTGTAGTCAACAATATTTGAAGTTTTCAACAATTATATTGCACACTAGTATGGAACAGATATAAGAAATGGTAAAAAAAAATTAATTTTGGTATTGTATCATACACGTAGTCTTGATATAATAAATACGAAAGATTGTAAATGTAGCAGTATTTGGCTTACATAATTATACATTTTTGTGATCAAGCAAATTTATGCACACAAAATAGTTCACGTTTACCAATGTTCTTCAATTGAAATGAAATCTACCATACATAACAAAAATCCAATATTGCAACAAATTTCTGACTGAATTATTACTAAACACCAAAATAAGAAATTGAGGTTAAGTTTCGACAGTTGCGACAAATGTTTTGACATATATGAATGCTCTGCTGTTGGTATGCCTGCTCAGAAGAATTTCTGATTTTTTGAATGTTGGTACCGTGATTTTTTCGTTTCAGCACTTTGTTAATCCGGTGTTTAGAGCCGTGTAATAATATAGACGTTTCTCTCTCCCGATATTTTGGTTCAGAGAGCTAACGTTAATAACGCCCACAAGATCGAATTGGCGCTTCATTGTCGCATATCGCTCGGCATTCGAATTAGAGCGCCAAAATTTGAAATAAAAATATTTAGTTTTGTTAACTATCTCTAATCGTCTCTATATTAAAACACAATGTTTATAACAATTACTTTATTCCCTATAACTACACTAAGTTCTCTATATATGTTCTCTACTCTAAGGCTACACTACGAGCCTGTCGCCTACAATCATCCTCCATAGTATTCCTATATAGATCCACGCAATCATTCGTACCAACATTCATACATCACAACAGCGCCATCTATTCATAGTTATCATTCGGCTATCCTGCTAAATTCTCGTCCTCGAGAATGTAGTTTTCGAATTTCTTGGGACGTGTGATTGTCCGTTTCAGTGGTTGTATATTGACTGTCTCCTCTTCTTCGTCACTGTTACTAGGTTCGTCATCATTGCTGTCCTCTGAGTAACTGTCGTCTTCTTGCATCTCATATTTTTTTAACGCATCGATTGGTAATATGCCGCTGTAGAAACGTTGATTACGCTGCATATCTGGCAAATCCTCTATTCGATACCTATCGTATGGCAATTTTGCTGTGACCACGTAAGGTCCTCTATACTTAGGGCGCAATTTCCTAGACTCGCCTGTGCTCGGTGGTTCACAACGCACCATGACCAAATCTCCTTCTTGGTATGAGTCGCCTGTGCATCTTCTCTTATTATACCTTTCTCTTTGTTTACATTGATCTTCTCGTATGTTTTCAATTGCCTCTTCCCTGACTTGTTCAATATCTGCTTCTTCTAATTCAGCCATGTCAACATGTCTTACTAGGTCTCCTGACTTTGGTTCGTAATTGAATAACAATCGGAATGGAGTTGTCTTAATTGCATTATGGTATGTGTTATTAATGCTCCATTGAACCTGTTTAATGCTTTTGTCCCAGTCTTCAAAGTGTTCATCTTTTGATAACGAGGCCGTTGTTACAAATCTATTTACTCTCTCCACTTGTCCATTTGCTCTTGGTGTTGAAGTAGCATTTCTCACGTGTGTAATATCATTTTTCTTGCAAAAATCTTCAAACGGTTTCCTTGTGAAAGACGTTCCTCTGTCCGTAATTACTCTCACTGGGCACCCAAAGAATGATATGACTTCTTATAAAATCTTCTTACTTCCATGACTTTTCGTATCTCAAACAGCTCTAAGTATTGTGTATTTAGTAAACCCATCTACGATTATGATTAAGAAGGTGTTTCCAGCCTTACTTTTAATGAACGGTCCCAAGTGATCTATATGCAATGTGTGAAATGGTATTCCTATTTTATCTATGGAATGTAGTTTCCCCGGTTTCTTGCCTCCCGGTACCTTGTTATATAGGCATTCAATGCATGCTCCTATATATCCCTTCACATAATTTCGCATTCTAGGAACCAATACTTCTCCGATATCTTTTTTATAACTTTGTCCCGTCCAATGTGTGCCAAATCGTCATGATACCTTCTTAAAATCTGTGACCTCACTCTTTTTGGTACTACATATACCGATTCTCAATTTTTCTCATTAATCTTCCATCTTTGATCTCATACTCCTTTATAATTTTATCACCTTCTCTGTTGATCCCTGCATAATGTCCCTTCTGTATAATGCCCATAATAAACTTTAGTTTTTCATCATTCTTCTGCGCTATGGTCAACCAGTCTTCTTCTATTAAATAGTTACTCAATACCATAAGTCCGTCCACACACTCTGTCTCTTCAGCTTCATTTATGGTATTTCGGGATAGAGCATCCACATGTCTCATCTTCTCTGCTGGTCGATGAATCACCTCATAGTCAAATTCTTGTAGTTTCAGCCACCATCGTCCTATTCTTGGTATTAAATTCTTTTTAGTGAATGTACTTCTCAATGCATTGCAATCTGTCACTACAATAAATTTTCTCCCAACTAGGTACACTCTTCACTTTTCCATTGTCCATACAACTGCTAATGTCTCCAACTCGTTGCTATGGTATCTCTGCTCATCTCTAGTAGCCTGTCTACTAATATAAGCAACTGGACGCATTTGTTCGTTTGTTCCTCTTTGCAATAATATTCCACCCAATCCTAATTGTGATGCGTCTGTGTGCACCTCGGTATTCGCTCCGAGCGTGACTGCAGCGCCCATGCAGCGCCGTAATAAATATGAACTAATTGGGGCTATCAGTGTGTGGTTTTCATGGGTTTTACATGTTTGTTAAAGAAAAAAGATATTAAATAATTGTTATAAATAATAATAAACAAGATACAGTAATAATGTGAACGCTGAATGTTTATTGAAATTATTAAATTTACTTCAACGTACTTAAAACATAGTTAAGTATAATGATTAATTAAATAAAGAAATGCAGTAAATAATTTTAAGGTTAAGTGCCTCAAAGCTTATGTCATAATCTCGGAATAGTTCTTAATAAAAACAATATAATAATGATAAATAGTATTTTATCAACAGAATAAGTAAATAATAAATTAATTTACTCATTTTTTTTGGTCAAACTAAAGACTTAGACACTATTATAAAGACATAATTTAGACATTATTATAAAGACAAGACCAAGTTGACAAGTAGGTAGGACTCAATACCTCGACCGATTCACTGCAAATGCGATCATAGGGCTTGGGAACCCACGGTGATCCATCAACACTACAAATATATATTTCGCATTATTTCAGCATTGTATTAATTAAACTGTTTGCAAAATAAACATTTTTTCGCTATGTGATAACTTTTATTTTGTCTTTTAATCATAAAATTACAATTATTATATAATAAAATGTAATTAATATATAGATAATAGTTATACATAATCAATATACAATATATAAATATGTATTTTTCATTATTTCAGGCTTGTATTAATTACATTGTTTTACAAACATTTTTTTAGTAAGCATTAAATTTTGATAATACAACAATTTATTGACTTATAATTTTTCTTTTTCTAAACATAACAATTTTACAACTATTCATAATACTCCAAATTGTATTTTTATAACAATAAGGTTATGATACTTACTTTATTCTTCTAACCGCTGCGATCCACTTTTCCCGTTGATTTTCTTTCCACTTAGCTGTAGAAAATGTATAGAATTTGCAGTCACTTTTTCTGCTGGTATTTCTACAACCCACTACACAACAGACATGGTGGTTCATTTTTAATTATCTTATTTAAATTTGAAATAAATAAATATTTTATGTGTTTTTGTTTAAAATTTTGTTTATAATAGCCCCTTTTAGTGCTCCAAGTTAGCCACTACGAACGCTTTGGTCGATTTGACTTCCCCTTCCATGCCTTCGCACATAGCCAATAAGCATCTGCAACAAATAATGCTAATACTTTAGTAGAGACAAGTTCATTCTTCAATTTTTCAAACGCCGCATGTTGTTCATTTGTCCATCTGAATTCTGCATCTTTTTGTATTAGGTTGCTAATTGGTTTGGATATCGTCGCATAGTTTTGAATAAATCTCCTGAAGTACCCAGTCAATCCCAAGAATTGACGAACCTCGTGTACGTTGCTTGGTTGTGGAAAGTTTAGTACTCCATTTAGTTTCTTTCTTCCTGGTTTTACCCCCATTTTCGAAATTTCGAACCCAAGGTATTCTATTTCTTTTTGTAAAAAGTAGCACTTCTTCATATTCAATTTTAGCTTCGCTTTTCTGATCACTTTTAAAACCTTTTCCAGATTCATGATGCCTTCCTCGACAGTTCTACTCGGAATTAATATATCATCCATATATGCTAAAGCTATTGTAAACCGCAGCGGTCCCAGTACACTATTAACCAACCTTTGGAATATCGCTGGCCCATTGACTATACCAAATGGCATTCTGGTGAATTCAAACATTCCATCAGGCGTTTCGAATGCCGTCTTTCTCTATGATTGTTTATCCTTAGGTATCTGGTAATATCCTGATGCCATGTCTAATGTTGTAAAGTACTAATTTCCTGCCAATCTGTCTAGTTGGTCGTCAATCAATGGTAAGGGATATGTCATCTTTTTAGTAATCTTGTTTAGTGCACGGTAGTCTATACAGATTCTTTCATCTCCAGTCTTCTTCTTCACGATTAAGATGGGGCTTGCAAAGTCTGATGTCGAATCCACGACAATGCGTTTTTCAGATCTTGTATCATCACTCTAAGTTTTTCTCTTTCTCCATAACTCATTCTATATGGTCTGAATGTAATCGGCTCTTCAGTTATTTTTTCAATTTTGCAGCTCACTTGGTTTGTTCATCCTAACTCTGTTAATTTACTGGCAAAACAATCATTGTATTCATGTAATAAGTTATATAATTTTGTTCCACTCTCTTTCGGTATGTCCTCATCTAATTTTATTGTACTCGTTGTTAGTTCTCTTGCATATGATTTCTCCTGGGCTTGTTCACTTTCATGGTACTCGTCACATTTAGTAATTTTATAATTCTTCTCAACTGTGGTTTCATTATTTGATATGTTCAAAATCGGTATGATGGTCTCACCTCCCTTCATTGACACTACACATCTTGGAATACATCTGTTGTCTCTTGTTGTATTGGTCTCTATATACATATCACCATTGGTGTCTCTATCAGTATATACACTAATAAATCCTACATACTTAGGTGGAATAACATATGTTTCCTTAACCCACAGGTTAGTTTTTGGTGGTGGTAAGTCCGGCACTTTCAAATCCCTCAGGCAATCATCCATTTCGCTAACTTTGTCTTCGAAGATTCGTAAGACACCACCTCTTCTAACTATCACAATGTGTTTCTGTTCTGTGAACGGTTGGCCTATCAGTAGTGGTATTGATTGGCACTCATCTTTCACAACATATATAGGGGTCACTGCCTTAGCTTCATCTACTTTAATTTCTATGGTACAGCTGCCTATCGGTCGAACTTCTCCACTGCCAAAACCTCTGATCGTGATGTTGCTTGGAATTTCTTCGTATAGTATTCCTAAACCATCTGCGTCACTTTTTCTCAAAACTGTGCACTGGCTGCCTAAATCAATATAACTTTTAATCTGTTTACCTGAAATATAAGCGTCATGAAAGTATTTTAGGTTTTCCTTTTGCTCTCTATTCATATCGGCATTCATCAGTACATTTGACTTTTTTACAGTGCGTTTGTTTTCTGATTTAATTTGATCACAATATTTTGATACATGACCATTTGTTTTACATTTGAAACATAGTGGTCTGTCACTGCTGTCTCTAGCTGGCAAGTATTCTTTTCGATTATATTCAGATTTAATTCCTCTCGTTGTCGCTGTCTCTGTAAGTAATAATGCTCTTGTCATTATTTGGTTCTCTTTGTGTATGGGGTTCCTCACTTTTCTTTTAAGTTCAACCCTTTCGTAAAGCCGGCCACAGACGTAACTGTATACTTGCGCAACTGAATGAATGCGCAACCAGGCGTATTTTCACAGCGCCCACAGACGGTTCAAGTTTATGTTCAAGTACTTGCGCAAGCATATCACAAATGTCAAATAATAAATGTCAAAACATAACCTAAAAATATATCTTTTTTATTAATTTATGTATTTACAGCATCAGAAGAGAATTCAAAGTGTTCAGAGGGCTAATTTAATAACTTTTAATTGTCGATAACTTCATAAAACTTGTATTATGAATTCGCTACAAAGTAAAATAAAAACGGGACATGTGCTGCCACACGCGGCCAACGAATGCACTTGCCGACTTGAATGATTGCGCAATTAAAATAATGAAAAAGTGCTCACGTCTACTCGCTTGCACCAGTCTGTCAAGTTGCGCAAAAAACACCCCACAGACGCTACAGAATACATGCGCAAGTCGCAGGTTGCGCAAGTATACAGTTACGTCTGTGGCCGGCTTAAGCATTCATATCATTGAATAAGTCATCGGTACTGTAGTGGGGTTTTCGACATCATTACGTCACACATATTCTTCGATTTTATTCCAATTAGAATCTGCTCTTTGATTTCTGCTAGTTCCAACCAGGCCCTTGTATCTCAGTGTAAAACCCGCGTTCACTAATCGTACTTAAAGTAACATAACCTAGGTGAAGATTTGGCGCTAGTGAGCCGATATCAAGTGACAGGTTTGTAATCCTCTAGCATCAAGCCGCCATTTTGATCTGAGTTGTTATTGTGATTTGCAACTATTCTGTTAACGAGTGTTGTGTGTAATTGTTTATTAAGTTTGAATAATTGTTTAAACAAAAAGTATGACTTTTAATTGCAGAGCAAGTGTAGTGAATATAATAGAAAGTGTGGAATGTATGTAATACATAGTGTATATAATGTAAGAGTCATTCGATATGACTTGATTCATTGTAAGGAATTTGCTGAAAAGAGTCAATCTTATTTGGGATGATTATTAGTTACACAAACACTGTAATTCAGTGTTCGCTAAGTTATACTAAATCTTTATAGTACTAGAATAGAATAACTCATAGAATAGAAGTTTTTGGTAGTTCTAATACTCACGGGGTTAATAATACCAATCTTACCGTCCATTTATTAGATCACACAAAAGGCTTGTTGTCAATAATTTTCATTCTGTCAAGTTAGAGTGCAATAAAAATTGTTATTATAAGTATGTGTGATTTGTATTTAAAGCTGTAGATATGTTTATTGTCATTTTTAATTTTATTGATGAGATACATATTATAATATATTATTGTTTGATATGTTATTATCATTGTATTTTTACAAAATATAATATTGTAATGCAAAAATTCAATTCAAATAAACTATTTTTCAAGTTATACATTTTTTATATTATTATTAATTTATTTTAAAAACTATAAAAATATTCATTTCAAATTTTGGCGCGCTAATTCGAATGCTGAGCGATACGCGATTAAAGCGCCATTTCGAAGTGTTGTACGCTACGAAAACTAACTCTCTGAACCAAAATACCGGGAGAGAGAAACGTCTATATTATTATATTGTCTAGGGTTCCAACCCTAGAACACTGCACAATCTGGCCGGTACTCTCAGAACAAAACTCTGTAGCCATAGATAAAAGAAGAGTATATAGATCGCTCTCTCGGGGCATATTTCGTTGCCACGTTAACTGTCAACTTGCCGGGGTTAGTTCGAGCTGCTCTCCCTTGGTGCGCACGCGTCGATCGTAGAACGGGTGCGTACAAAAAATTCTATAGAAATGAACCAATATTATAGACCGTTTGAATTCAAAATTAAAAAAAAGAGATTGAATTTTAAAAAGCATTTAATTTTAACAATAGTATTTTACATACATGGTTACAAAAGATTCATCCTTATAAGCTAAACACAAAAGAAATAGAAATGTATATATATATATATATATATATATATATATATATACGAGGTCTGTTCAAAAAGTACCCGCAATTTTCGTTTTTTCAAAAAAATATTTATTTATTCGTCTACATTAATGTGGTCCCCTTCAAAGTAGTCCCCCCCAGATATAATACACTTATGCCAGCGTTTTTTCCAATTTTCGAAGCACCCTTGATATTCACTTTTTGATATGTCCTTGAGCACTCTCAGCGATTTTCTTCAATCGAGGAAAACCGCCGTCCTTTCATGGGTCTCTTCAACTTTGGGAATAGGAAAAAGTCACACGGAGCCATATCTGGTGAATATGGAGGTTGGGGCATGACTACGGTATTGTTTTTGGCCAAAAAATTACGAACAAGCAACGACGAGTGAGCAGGTGCGTTATCGTGGTGCAACAGCCATGAATTGTTAATGAATTGATATGCCAACTTCATCAGCAACTTCTCTAATTGTGATTCGGCGATCATTCATAACCATTTTTTCCACTTCTTTCACATTTTCATCGTTTGTTGACGTGCTGGGTCGACCGGAGCGTTCGTCATCTTCAACGTCTTCGCGGCCATCTTGGAAACGCTTATACCACTCGTAAACACTTGTTTTTTTCATAGCAGACTCACCATAGGCTTTTTGTAACATTTCACACACTTTGTTACACTTTATTTCATTTTTTACGCAAAATTTAATACAAATTCTTTGACTTTTCAATTCTTCCATTGTAAAAATCGCCGAGCTCAGAAAAACACGTCGAACTTAGCGACTACCACAGACAAAGTAAACAGTGAATATAGCTGAAAATTTCATCATACTTTAGGGGCATGTATACCAACACAATAAAAAAAAAATTTTGACAATCAGACACTCCAGACCCGCGAAATTTAAAAATTCCGGGTACTTTTTGAACACACCTCGTATATATATTTATTTATTTATTTATTTATAGGTATATTTATTTATATTTCTAGAGCAAAGATTACTTATAATTGCAATTAGATTAAGATAAATAATTAAAACACATCTCATAATTCGATCTCAATAATAAATAAATCAAAAAATTTGAGAAACTATCGGATCTCTTTCATTATTCGCAAAAATTTGAGAAGCTATCGGATCTCTTTCATTATTCGCAAAAGCAACAAAATTTCTAGAAACTAAAGAGAGAAAAATAATTATATTCATTATAAAAAGTTTCAATTATATAAAAAGTAAAATATATATATATTTAATATCATTTGCAAAATTAATGCATACGATAATCTTCTGAAGTAACTCAGTTTATATTTTTTTCGAATAATGCGAATTAACAATTAAGTTACTGTTTTGTTTTTGTTAATATTTTCTACGACTAGTGTTGATGTTCATTTGAATGTTGAACAAAATGTCATTATCATCATTAACATAAAAAAGGAAATTATTAATAGTAATGTACAAGTACTTAATAGTTTTTTTATGGCATCTTCAATAACACATTTAAGAATAACATCTCTATCAGAAATAAGGGGTGCACATTAATGGTGTTTTATTCCTCCAAATAAAAAGGGATTTGCAAATATATACTTTTTTCCATTTGACAGTTCTTGTCAATCTGTACAATGTAATTATTTTTACGATCATTAAACAACGCAGATAATAATATTTCTGTGTAATATCAAAATGCAACTATCACTACTCACAAACTTTTCGTGGAACATAGCCAAACCTAAATTACCCCTTAGCTAGAATTTTATCATTAAGCATGAATTTCCTTCCATTTAATAATTCAGTATCTTCTCTTAGCCGACTTAATATATCATTATGCATACTATTATTCAATGCCAGTGGGAGATCAGAAAATATTTCAGCATGTTTCAGACTGGCTTGTAATTTCTTTATTAATGTTTTCCCTGTTTATTCGTCTCATATCAATACTTGTGTTTAGTAAACCCGTTTTATAACTACTTCCAAGGGAAAAACTGCTGAAAAAAATCGATGTTAAATTATTTATTATAAACCTTTATTATTAGTGCAAGAATAATTCTTAAAAACTTACCTTTCAGTGAGTTGGTTAGTCTGACGGCAATTTTATCTTTCAATATTTATAACCTTAAAATTCCTAGCATTGTTAAATGTCTCAGTTATTATGCTATAATAAAAACTTATATCAGACTAGTAGATGCAAGTATTTTGAAGTATGCATATTGATAAAAATACTTACTTATTGTTGAAGGCCCGTAAATATTATTAATCATTTTACATACTACATAGGTTCCAGTAGAAAACACTAGTTTTGACAAGCCAAATAGCAAACATCTACAACATCCAAAACAATATTAATTTGTGATTAATGTTTAGTTATTTTATTCTTATTACGTACTTTGTCATTTCTCGCTGGAAATACATGCAATTTTGCATTTTTTTTTGGTATTAGTGCACCCTGGAACGTAACACTTCGACTATTTGCTTGCAACTAATCCTAATCACTTATAAACGCAACTGAACGTTCTCGAAATCGTTTGATTGCCCGCGTTGAAATTCTTACCAGATGAGTGCCAAATCGCTGCAAGAGCGCTCCAAGGGAGAGCAGCTCCAACTAAAATCGAGCTACAGAGTTTTGTTCGGAGATTACCGGCCATGTCTGTAGCTCGATTTTAGTTTGAGCTGCTCTCCCTTGGAGCGCTCTTGCAGCGATTTGGCACTCATCTGGTAAGAATTTCAACGCGGGCAATCAAACAATTTCGAGAACGTTCGGTTGCGTTTATAAGTCATTAGGATTAGTTTGCAAGCAAAATGTCGATGTGTTACATTTCAGGGTGCACTAATACCAAAAAATGCAAAATTGCATGTATTTCCAGCGAGAAATGACAAAGTACGTAATAAGATTAAAATAACCAAACATTAATCACAAATAAATATTGTTTTGGATGTTGTAGATGTTTGCTATTTGGCTGGTCAAAACTAGTGTTTTCTACTAGAACCTATGTAGTATGTAAAATGATTAATATAATTTACGGGCCTTCAACAATAAGTAAGTATTTTTATCAATATGCATACTTCAAAATACTTGCATCTATTACTACTAGTCTGATACAAGTTTTTATTATAGCATAATAACTGAGACATTTAACAATGCTAGGAATTTTAAGGTTATAGTTATTGAAAGATAAAATTGCCGTCAGACTAACCAACTCACTGATAGGTAAGTTTTTAAGAATTATTCTTGTATTAATAATAAAGGTTTATAATAATAATTTAACATTAATTTTTTTCAGCAGTTTTTTCTCTCGGAGTAGTTATGAAATGGGTTTACTAAACGCAAGTATTGATATGAGACGAATAAACAGGGAAAAACATTAATAAAGAAATTACAAGCCAGTCTGAAACATGCTGAAATATTTGCTGATCTCCCACTGGCATTGAATAATAGTATTCATAATGATATATTAAGTCGGCTAAGAGAAGATACTGAATTATTAAATGGAAGGAAATTCATGCTTAATGATAAAATTCTAGCTAAGGGGTAATTTAGGTTTGGCTATGCTTCACGAAAAGTTTGTGAGTAGTGATAGTTGCATTTTGATATTACACAAAAATATTAATATCTGCGTTGTTTAATGATCGTAAAGATAATCACATTGTACAGATTGACAGGAACTGTCAAATGGAAGAAAGTATATATTTGCTAATCTCTTTTTTATTTAGAGGAATAAAACACCATTAACGTGCACCCCTTATTTCTGATAGAGATGTTATTCTTAAATGTGTAATTGAAGATGCCATAAGAAAACTATAGTACTTGTACTATAGTTTTCTTATGGCATCTTATTACTATTAATAATTTCCTTTTTTTATGTTAATGATGATAATGACATTTTGTTCAACATTCAAATGAACATCAACACTAGTCGTAGAAAATATTAACAGAAACAAAACCGTAACTTAATTGTTAATTAGCATTATTCGAAAAAAATATAAACTGAGTTGCTTGAGAAGATTATCGTATGCATTAATTTTGCAAATGATTTTTAAATATATATATTTTTTACTTTTATATGAATAAAATTATTTTTCTCTTTTTAGTTTCTAGAAATTTTGTTGCTTTTGCGAATATGAAAGAGATCTGATAGCTTCTCAAATTTTTGCGAATAATGAAAGATATGCAATAGTTTCTCAAATTTTTTGATTTATTTATTATTGAGATAGAATTATGAGATGTGTTTAAATTATTTATCTTAATCTAATTGTAATTATAAGTAATCTTTGCTCTAGAAATATAAATAAATATATATATATATATATATATATACATTTTTATTTCTTTTGTGTTTAGCTTATAAGGATGAATCTTTTGTAACCATGTGTGTAAATACTATTGTTAAAAATAAATGCTTTTTAAAATTCAATTTCTTGTTTTGTAATTTTGAATTCAAACGGTCTATAATATTGGTGCATTTCTATAGTATTTTTTGTACGCACCCGTTCTACGATCGACGCGTGCGCACCAAGGGAGAGCAGCTCGAACTAACCCCGGCAAGTTGACAGTTAACGTGGCAACGAAATATGCCCCGAGAGAGCGATCTATATACTCTCTTTTATCTATGGCACAATCTAACTTTATCGTGGAAGTAATCATAAAGTGGTTCACCTCGTTGTTGCACCCTATCCATCATTCGAACCCATTTCTCGGTTGTCGTCTCCTTAGACGCAAACGTATCATTGAACGCACTCTTGAAGTCCGCCCACGTACCAATAGATGTCGCCTCGCTCGTAGCAATGCATCGCTCCGCCGACGAGATGTGTTCGAGCAATTTCCATAATATATGCGTCGGGTAATTGATGCAATAGTTGAATGGTAATTGATGCAATAGTTGAATGGTTATTATTTCACTCCTCCATGCGCCTGCTTCGTCCGGATTTCCTTTGAAATCTTTTATCCTTTTTAGTAGTTCTGGCATAATCGCCAGTCCGCTTGTAGCCTTTGATGTGTTACCACTCGCAATCGTATCCAGCATCTTCAACATAACATCATCGCGGCGTCTGTTTTCCAGC
>NW_020538807.1:0-43965 GCF_003426905.1 Ctenocephalides felis
TTCTGAATAAATTTGAATTTTATATAACAACGTCCATAACGAAACATAGTAGCAATTAAGAGATATTATGTAGATTTGATTGCGAACGAATTTCGTGAAGGATAATTGACTTTTGGGTAATTAGGTTATCCGGACGATGGAGTCGAATGGCAATGGTTACGATTCAGAAACCACGAAAAGAATGCCAACTGAATATGTTAAAGGCAACTTTAGAAAAGAGGGTGGAAATATATATATTTAAAATAAGGGACTTTTTTAGATAATCCGAAGAAAGTAACAAAGCGAATGATAATGCGCAAAAGTAAATGTGAATTATTGCATTAAATAAATGTAAAACTTGAAATAATATTTGTTGAATGTTGTTAAAGTTGTTTTAATTAAAGGAAATTGATTGAGTTATATCACAAATTGTAAAAGTAATTGTAAATTGTCTTGTTTAATGTTCATATTAATTATATTTCCATATATATTATAGTTAACTCAAGTTCTTTGACAAATATTTTACCATTACAATTTTTTGTTTATTTATTATTTAAACTATATTTAGTCTTAATTTTAACTACCTGAAGGAGAAGTTCATGTTTTTTTCCTTCAAATTCGATTTGCTAATTTTACGACTTTTGGACGTTTCATGTCATTCTAAATCGTTAATTGAAAAAAGTGAGTGTATGTATGGGTACCAGAAATTTTTTTAAAAATGCCTGCACCGAATTCAAAAATTTAAGCCGTTCGATTAAATTCGATAAGGATTCCCGTTGATTTCTTTTTTTACCAACTGCCGAGAAGTTCAGAAATGTAAAATTTTGAAGTTTAATTATACAAACTTATTAAAATTTGGAATAAAGGTCGGAGTCAAAGTTTCAATATACTTTCGTCATAATTTTAAAAGTTGCTCAATTTAAATTAGACCTGATTATTTTTTAGCAAGTTTATGTAATTTACCTTGAGGCAATATGCCATTTACACCTGATATATCATGTAAATATAATTTCTATAAAACTAAAAATATAACATACATGCATATTTTTAATAATTTAATATTAATTGTACAGAAGATTTAGTAAACGGAAGATTATAACGTATCTCAAAATGAGCATTTTTACACTTTTTTCAAAATTATTCGAGTCAGTTTACATATTTACGAAATTGATATGTGATTTGAATGACTATGTATAAAATTTTATATATTATAATCGATGTATAATACAATATTAATATATTCAACATATTATATTTCAATAAACGTATTAACGCAGAAAGTGAAAACATCTCGTCCCCCATTGAGAGGCTTACGTTATCGAAAAAATTCCGATTTGCTAATTTTATGTTTTCTCGAAGTTTCGAGGCATTCTGAATCGGATGAGACAAAAATTCACACGTGCGTGAGTGTGTACGTATATCATCCGAATTTACATAATTAAATATCTTATAAGTATGTTGGAAAGACATAAATTGGAAAACGTATTCATTTTTTCTTAGTGAAAGCAAAAATTTTATTTTTCAATTAACAATTAAACATTACCTAAAAAGCTGGATTTCAATTTTTAACTTCCCGAAGAAGAAGTTTATGTTTTCATGAAAAAATCCGATTCGCTAATTTTATGTTTTCTCGACATTTCATTCCATTCTGAATCGAATGAGACCAAATTTGAAAAAAGTGTGTGTGTGTGTGTGTATGTGTGTGTGTGTGTATGTGAACAGATTTTTTGCCGTAAATCGACGTTTTCTCGAAAACGGCTGGGTCGATTTCAAAAATTTAAAAGCCATTCGATGTATCTCGACGAAAACTATTGTTTGTCAGTTTTGTGCGACGATCGACCAAGCCGTTTCTTTATAAATGGCAGAAAAGTGAAAAATTTTTCGTCTACGTTTTAGCCCGCAATTCTGAACCGATTTTGAAAACTCAAAAACCGTTCGAAAGATATTGGTTGGGAATCGTGCTGATTAGTTTTTCGTAGAGATCGGCCGGGCCGTTTTCTTGTAATAAAGTTTAAAAAAAAAAAAAATCGACGATTTTTATGATTATTTTTTTGACGATAGATACCATAGTCTTCTAGGTTATACTAAAATATTACGGCCCTACGACAATTGGTTTAGCTTTAAAAATTCGTCAAAGTTTGCAAAAATCAGTATGGTCTTTTTGGCATTTGTCAAAATTAAACTTTTGATCGACGTTATCTCAAAAACGCCTGAACCGATTTTATAAATTTAAAAGCCATTTGATGTATTTCGGTGAGGACTATCGTTTGTCAGTTTTGTGCAAACGATCTGACAAGCCGTTTCTTTGTAATTCAAAAAAAAGTGTTAAAACTTTGCGTCCACATTTGAGCTCATCCTACCGAACCGATTTTAAAAAATCAAAAACTGTTCGAAAGATATTAGTTGGGAATGGTACTGATTAATTTTAGGTAAAAATCTACCGAGCCGTTTTCTTGTAATTAACTGTTAAAAAAAAGTATTAAATTTTTGTCGACATTTAAGCTCATCCTACCGAACCGATTTTAAAAAATCAAAAACTGTTCGAAAGATATTAGTTGGGAATGATACTGATTATTTTTAGGTGAAAATCTACCAAGCCGTTTTCTTATAATTAACTGTTGAAAAAAAGTGTTAAATTTTCGTCGACATTTAAGCTCATCCTACCGAACCGATTTTAAAATATCAAAAACTGTTCGAAAGATATTAGTTGGGAATGGTACTGTTTAATTTTAGATGAAAAATTTACCGAGCCGTTTTCTTGTAATTAACTGTTGAAAAAAAAATTTAAGCCGATTTTCATGGAACTTTTTTGGCGATATACATCATGGTCTTATAGAACTTACTGTAATATTACAATAAGTAATATTACAGTAAGTAAGGCCTTACAACAAGTAGTTTAATTTTACAAATTCGTCAAAGTTTGCTAAAATTATTATCGTTTTATTTAAAGTAGGATTGATGAAGTATATTATTTACACATTTTTTTTGATTAAGTCGATTATTTACACATATTGGGAAGTTCATGTAACTTGCCTCAAGGCTAAATACCAAACCAACTAGTTATTGATTAAGTTGATTATGTATTTGCAGCGGTAAGTTCATGCAATGAGCTATCCTTAAGGCAAAATGCTACTTACAACTAGTTAACTTCTCGTAGGGTGAATTATTGTAATTGTCAAAAAATCAAAATTGAAAACTTTTACATTTCTTCACGTTTTGAAGGTTTCTGAACATTTTAGCATACCTTAGAAAAAATGGTTGTGTATGTATGTGTATGTATGTATGTATGTATGTATGTATGGATACAATTTTTCGTTCATGATCAACCGATTTGAATGGTTCAAAAAACTTTCGATTTTCATTAATAGGGAGATGTGCTGATTATATGACATATATCAAAAATAATTCAGATTTTAATTTTAAGTCTGACTGAAGTTGTAAAGCTCACTTTAATACTTTAAATAAATAATTTTTACTTTGTAATTCAGTTATATAATTAGTTACAGTATTATAATAATAATCTATTAGAAAACATTTATTGTTCTTCGAATATTTCATTACGGTACTATAATTCATTACGGTACTATAATTCATTACGGTAATCATAATTCATATTCAAAAGTGCAATTCAACTTAGTATAATCAAATAGACAATATCTAGTATTGTTTCACTAAATACAATGCCATACGCAGCCAGTTGAGGACTTAAATCGCAACAGAAAATAATATTACATTTTGACGAACCAGTATAGAATCCTGCCAACAGCAAAAATATATGAGATCGTAGGAATGCTATACAGGAATTGTGGAGGAATGACGGAATCCCCAGATATTTGGGGGGAATGGTTAGCTTTGGAACGATAACTTGATATGTTACAAGATATGACAGTCAAACCTGTGTTCTTTCATATGGGAAAATTATTGCTGATGTAGAAGGAACTCGCGGAAAAATTGTCGATTTTGATCACGCCGCGTATCGCTGATATTACGTTACTGCAGTATGTATAAAATGTCTTTAATGATCACGACGGAAGTGGAGACTTTTGTTTTATTTGTAAAAAATGAACACCAACGACGTGATCCATTTTTACGTAATTATTGTTCAGAACACAATATATATATATATATATATATATATATATATATGTACATGATGTCCAAAATCTCAACACAAGCCGCTTATATGATTTTTAAATTTCTGTACTAATACATTTCTTTTCTTTAAAGAAAAATAGTAATTATGTAAAAAATCTCTATAGTTTTATTAAACATTTCGGGGTTATGAGATGTTTCCACTTACAGTAACTTGATTATACTTCACTTAACGCACATCATCATTCTCTTTCTTTGAAACTTTTTTGAAAAATTACGAATTCTGTTTTTTTTCGGTTGTGAGCACTGCTGCTTAGTCTACGAGACCTTAATATCATTTTCAATTTATTAACTTCCCGTAGGGTAAGTTATTGTAATGGGCCAAAAATCGAAATTGAAAATTTTTACATTTCTCGACGTTTGGCATACCTCAGAAAAAATGGATGTGTGTATGTATGTTTGTGTGTATGTATGTATGGAAACAAATTTTCGTATACGTTTTCGGCCGCAAGGATCAACCGATTTGAATGATTCAAGAACCATTCGATTCCTTTCGATAGGGAGGTGTGCTGATTAGTTTTTGGCAAAGGCAGGTCCAGCAGTTACGCAGATAAAGAGCAAAGAGTGCAGATTATAGAAATCGAGTTTTTGAGAGAACGGAGCATCCTATTTGAATGATCTAAAAAACATTCAATTTGTAATGATTGGGAGAAGAGGTGATTAGTTTTTGACAAAGGCAGGCCCAGCCATTTCGTAGATACAGAGCTAAATTTGCAAAAAGTTGCAGTTTTTAAAAGAATTAGGCCTCCGATTTAAATGATTCAAAGAACTTTCTGCTCGTCTTAACAAAATAGTTGATTTTGGAAAAAAAAAAATTTTGTTTTAACTTGTTTTTTCAATTTTTTAAATTTTTTTGTATATCAAAAATAATTCAGATTTTATTTTTAATTGTGACTATACTTCTAATATACTTTAAACAAATAATTTTAACTTTGCAATTCAGTTTATATAATTCTTATAAATATTAGACAATGCTACAATATTTATAATAATCTATTTGAAAACATTCAGTATTCCTCGAACATTTCGTTACGGTACGGGAAGTTCTAGCAATTTGCCTTAAGGCACGATGCCATAAACCCCACTAGTTTGATTTTTTTATATGATGTGTTGTCATTTTTTATTTATTTTTCATAAAACCTCTATAAATATTTGCACCTGGTAGGGGTAAAAAAGACCTACGGGCTAAAAAATAAGTTAAAGCAGCTATTTTACTGGAGATAAATTGAATAAATATTTATTCTAACTTTGCTGGCAAAATACTAAATCGAGGTTATTTTAATGTCATCTCTGTTAAAAATGCACCCATGAAATTTATATTTTGCATTATAATATATAATTATAATATAAATTTGATTTGCTATTTAGCCATTTTGTAAACTTTAACATTAAGATTTTGGACTTGTTAACCCCCTAGCCGTCCCAATTTCCCCCGCCTATTGCGTAAAAAGGGCCAAGTTGCAATTTTTTATATAACAGCAGAAAATCATATCTACAATTACATATTCATAGAGTTGTTAGTTAGATTTGTTATTTTTTGTGATATAAGTTGTTTTTTATTTTACAATATAAATGTTCAAAGACAAATTAGACTTTTGTGCCCCGCCTCACCCTATATGAATTTAGTTTAAAATTGTTACATCAATGAAAACTATATGATTTTTTTGGAAAAATTTCATATTTTTAACAAATATGAATATGAAAAACAATCATTAAAATATTGCAAATATTTACACACTTCTAGTCACTTTCGTGAAGTCGCAATAATCCACGTATTTGTTTCCTTTATCGATAAGTTTGTTGCTCCGTGACTTTGTCGTTATATGACTGAATAAAAAGCCCTTCAATATCTTTAAACTCAACTCATAAATATTATATTATGTCAACAGAAAATTGTTGATTATATAAATATATAGTGTCTATATAGAAATATGAGAAAAATGAAAGGGCATAATCTAATTGAGATGATATACACTATACACCATTAATCAACGTACATGATTGTCAAGTGATATATTTCGAAACAACTTTGCGAATGTATTATAACTAGTGGTGTATGGCATCGTGCCTCAAGTCAAATTGCTGAAACTTTCCGTATCACAACGAAAAGTTTTCAAATAATTATTACTAATATTGTAACATTGTCTAATATTTATAAGAATCATATAAACTGAATTGCAGTGTTAAAATTATTTATTTAAGTATATAAGTGAGTTTTAGAACTTCAGCAAGAATTAAATTTAAATCGAAATTGTTTTTAATATTCAAAAAAGAAAAAAAATATTTTAAAATAATTTTTTTTTCTTCAAAAGCAATTTTTTTGTCAAAACGTAAGTTTTTCAAATCATTCACATCGGATGCTTAGTTCTTTCAAAAACTATAATTTTTTGCATATTTAGCTCAGTATTTTCGAAATGACTGGACCTGCCTCCCCCATCATTACGAATTGAATGTTTACTAAATCATTCTAAAGGGATGCCTGGTTCTCGCAAGAACTAAGTTGTCATTTTTTGCACTCTTGTTTTGTATCTCGGAAACAGCTGGACTAACCTTTTCCAAAAACTAATCAGCACATCTCCCTTTAAGAGGAATCGATTGCTTTTTCAATCATTCAAATCGGTTGAGCCCTACTCCTCCCGTAAACGTTGATGATAAATTGTATTCGCACATACATAAACACACACATAAAATGTTCAGAAACCTTCAAAACGTGAAGATATGAAAAAATTCATTTTCATTTTCGGCCCATTACTATCTATTGCTACCCTACGGGAAGTTAAAAAAGACTTCACTGCTTTAAACAATTAGTGATAAATATATGTTTTATAAAAAGAAGTCGACGGATTTTCAAATAAGATCAATTTGATTTTCGAAGATATACAACTGGAATTAAAAGTACAAAGACATAATTTTTACCAAAAACTGATAACTTTCGAGAAGTTTTTGAATCTTCCCTAAAATATTTTTTATCTACCTATCCTCAAAAATCTAATTAGAATTAATCAACGCATACTTGAGTTTCCAATAGAAATTTTCATTCATTTTTCGACAATGAAACTCAGTCTAATCGCTCAAATTGCACCAACATACTGTGTATTATGGAATGAATACATAAGAAAAGAAGCAAAAGGAATTATCTCTAATACTGAACTTAATCGAAACAGAATGGCGTTTATACGTGTGGCTGATTTCAATTTAAAAATAAATGCGTTTTACGTCTCTCCGATCACAATTTAGCGTTGTTCTTTTCTCATTTGTAGTATTTACGATTCCAAAAAAGACTTATAAAAGCTTGCCGTATTTATTGTAATGCATGCATTTTCTCAACTACTTTGATTTAATTCTGCATAAAAAATTTGAACGCAATCGAATAAAGAATCGATGAAACTTCAAAAAAAGAACCAAGTGATATTTTTGAAAAAATTGATCTAGGTCAATAAATGCTAAGAATTTTGTATTTTATTTTTTCAAAAATTATAAAAGTTTTGAGTTTAAACCTAAATTCTGATATTAAGAAAGTTCTGATTTTGTTTTTAAACCTCAATTCTAAACTTAAATTAAAAACTGAAAACCAACAAAATCTGTACAGACGTATTGTATATATATACTCGTATATATATATATATATATATATATATTAATTGTTTAATATGAACAAAACAGCACTCAGATTTGTTTAACACAACTTTATTTTATGATTACAGACGTTTCGAGACCATGGTGTGTCTCATCTTCAGTGTAATTTCAAAAACAGTTACTTATATACTACACATTCTTTAATAATTTATTTAAATTTCATTTAATTTTTGATATACAAAAAACATCCAACTATTCCTTGCAATGCTTGACACAGTACTAAAGAAACATATAACACTTACAGAAATATTCTAAACAAATTTGAAGTACTTATCTAGATGGAGACAGAATGGGTATCATTATAATGTAAACAAAAGGAGTGCTATCGCATACAAAAATCGATAAAAATGAAAAAACAAATTAATTTATTGAAAAGAATAAGATAAATGAAAAAATTTTATAAATTATTAATGATGTTTATATAAGTGTCATGTAAAATATTTGTGTCGGTTCTTAGATTTATGCTATTGTTAGTCCGAACTATTAACATTGATTCTGCCATGCTCCGTTTAAATAAGTCTTTCTCATGGAATAAAATTTGGGGATTGTCAAAATCAAACTTATGGTTGTTGATATTAGCATGATCCACAAGTGTACTTTTAAATTTTTTGTTATCTATTTTTTCACATTGTAATTCATGTTGCCTGAGTCTCTTTTCTAAGTTCTGGCAGGTCTGGCCATATAAGAGCAATTACAATCCAAACAATTTACTTTATAAACTATATCTTTCTTTTTTGTTAATGGAGTTTCATCTTAATTTTGGAATATAAAAAATTTAATTGGTTTTAATGAAGAAAAAGTAATACGAATATTGTGTTTTTTGAAAAGTCTTTTTGATAATTGGTTAAAATTATTGTCGTAAGATATGGAAAATTAATGAAAAAAGTTTTTTCAGGAACACTTGTTTTGCCAGGCTCTTCCGGTTTCTTATCAAAGGTTCAAGTAATTTGCGACTCTATTTTTAATAATTGGACAAATTAACTTATATGGAAAATTATTGCCAAGTAGGATCGTTTTAACTAATTTTATGTTTGGCATCATAAAACAGAGGATCAGATAATAAAAAAATAGCGTGATCTACAAGATTTAGAATGGTAGAAATTTTTATATTGAGAGGAACATGCGAATTAAAATTAATGTATCTCCCGACCAACTACCCCAGTAGAAATACATCTGAGCTGGAGATGATTTTAATGCAAGCTAAATATTTGAAGTGTAGCTTATGTTAAATAATGTTGAGCCCACGTTCACAACGTGCGATTACTATGAGCTGAATATGAGACGATTCATATAAGATTCACATGAATTTTCCATATTGCTAAATGTGGACGAATATAAGCGATATATGATATGTTTTACATATGATTATTCGATATTGCTGAATGTGGGATATATATGAGAAACTGAATATGAGTTTTTACATGGTTTATTCACATTGCTAAATATAAGCAATAAATGTATGAAAGTACTACTAATATTGTAGGATTTAGAATATATAATTATTCACATACAAATCATTTAAGATTTTGCTAATAAAGAACGAATGTGGAATATGTTTTTTCTTGTATTTCTCAATAGGGATGGAAAATATTGTTTCTCATTTTGTAGAATCGGTATGGAATAAATTAATATAATTTTTTTGTAAAATCTGCTTTCCAAAATTATTAATCATATGTTATAATATATCTATTTATATTTTAACTTTGTGTTTTATATTGTTTCATGAAACTTTCATGCATAGACATACTACAATATCACATGCACAGATATATTATTATAATAATGTATTTATATCTTTATAAAGTTATGTTCAAATATAATATTATAAATTGTTTTGCCATTGATAAAAATTAAGATAGTAACAATATAATACAAATATTATTACTACAATTATTATACAATATTAGCTGCAGTTATATTTAAATTATTATTATCAAAAATAGTTAAATATAGAAAAATAAATTTGCGCTTGACAAAATATTGTGGATTTATTCGACAAAATGTCCTTTTTATCAATGTGTGTGTGCAGGCAAGAGGCGGAAGTGAACCTTTTGTGCACTGCTTGTGTGTCTCTTTCAAGTACATGCAGAAGTGCAGCTCTCTTTTTTCTGCCCTGCTGCGTCAGTTATGGCCAAATACATCAGTTATGTATGGTGAATAAATCGGCATCGATTTATTAACCAAAATTAATAATTTATTATTTTTAAACTAATACACTTCGTAAAATATTCGACAGAGATTGTGACCCTGATTTTTGACTCACTAAGCCTAGCATAAAAACTTCGCTGTTTTATTAAATATATATATATATATCTATATATATATATATATAAATATATATGCTATATATATATATAGATATGTATATCTGTGTATATATATCTATCTATATATATATATATTAATAATTTATAGACGTTTTTAAAAAGACGTGAAAACGGTTATCATTAAAAACGCTGGAAAAATATTATAAAAGATGTACTGCCTGATATTTATTTACTGATATCTATTTCCGCATAAATAAATAAATAAATATATATATATATTATTAATACTCTAATTAACTCATATTTTTATTGTATTGAATATAACTACTTGAACCGCACATTAATCATCAGTGTCATACTGTGTTATACCGTTATACCAACTATCGAAATTCGACACACGCACACATAGAAACACAAGAAATTTCTCGAAGCGTTGTTTCCAGACCAGAAGTTTGTTAAATCTTTAAGTAATAAACAATAATATAGTGTGTAAAACTGTGATAAAATTAATAAAAGTTAATGTGTGGATAAAATATTATTTTGTGAAATTAAAAACGAAACTTGGTGTGTGAAATTGTGGTGAATAACAGAATTATTGGTGTATAATATGAAATAATAATTTGTTATAACCTCACTGACATGGAAAATCTAGTGAACAGACAAGTGAACTCTTAATATCTCAAATGATTAGTACTTATACATAAACAAACATTAATTATGGCACGAAAAGTTACATCATAAATATTAAATATATTTTTAATATTATATATCCTATAATCATGAAAAATGATTTGAAAATTGTAATAAAATTGATGAAATTCAATATATCATCTATTTAAAAATTGTATATATTTATTCAGAATACATATTTTTTTGCATTAATGGTGTTTGTTCAATATTAATTGAATAATATTTAATATTTCAGAATATAGGGTCAATAATTTTGAATATGGTTTATATAAATTTTTTATATGGTATAAATATTATTTCCACATATTCCTCCTTTCATTCGGAATATGAGCGTAATATGGAAAAATGTTAAGCAAATCGTATAAGCTAAATATCATATTCCCGCATTCGTCCCTCATTACGAATCTAAGCGGAATATGACCGAATGTTAACAAAATCATATGGGCTCAATATTTGAAAATCATATTTAGCTTACATTTTTTTTTTTTTTTTTTTTTTATTTCTGTTAATTTTAACAATCAGATTACAATACAATCTATAAGTTAAAAGTTATGGTATTAAACTAGTCTTTAGTTTTTTAGTTTTTAGTTTTTAAAGATTTATTTATTTCATTTATATTAGATTATACATACATATTTCTATACAATTTAATAAACATGTATAACTATCCTAAGATATAAATACATAAACTTATATTTAATACTAACTAATAAAAATTAACTTAACCTATAAATAATTTTTTAATCATGGTAAAAATAATCACTAAAAACCATATTTACAATAATAATAACAAAAAGAATACATATTACATATATGATTGGAATATAGTCAAAAGACTAATAACAATATGCTGTAGGAATAGTTTAAGAGTAATTTGATTTCTGTCATATTTTATACTTGATTATCTTTTTATTGATGATGGTAGCTTGTACTTATTGTACCAATATGTATTGTCGTTCGATCCAATATTACATATATTAGGATTAAAGTTAAATAAACAATTAGTATAAAATCTTTCAGAGATAATTGTTATAAAATCTCTCACTAATGGTACATTAGTGGAATCATGTAGGAATTTTGTGCTAATATAATGCATATTTATTGGATTCCTTGCTTGACCTATAACAAATCTTAATGACACATTTTGTACTGATTGTAGTTTCTTAATATTATGTTTGTTTGTCATACACCAAATGGGGGAAGCATATATCATTGCGGATCTAATTATTGCCATATAAATTCTTTTTTTATTTTCAATATTAATATAACTTTTATAATTTAGCAATGGGTATAATATGTATATTAAATTTTTTAATTTAATTATTTTATTACTAATGTGTTCATTGAAATTAAGTTTTCTGTCTAGATGACACCCAAATATTTAACAGAACTACTCCATGGTATGATATTATTATTAAGATGCAAGGTTATGTTGGGTGTAGGATTAATTCTTATTTTGGTAAAGAATATAGATTCTGTTTTGTCAATATTTATTTTTATTTTCCACTTATTTGTGTATTTTATAATTTGGTTCAAATGACTTTGTAATTTCTTAATGATTGCTTTATCTGATTTGCCCGAAGTGAAAATTACAGTGTCATCCGCATACATTAATAATTGCGTGTTGATTTTTGTAGGCATATCATATGTATAAATGGAAAATAAAATCGGTCCTAAAATACTACCTTGAGGCACACCTGCTGTAATGGCTCTACACGTAGATTTACAATTGTATATACTAACATAAAATTTTCTATTAATTAATAATTTCTAATTAGACAAATCAAATATTTGGGGAAATTTAGAGCATTCATTTTATAAATTAGTCCATCAAACCAAACTGTATAAAATGCCTTTTCTATATCTAGAAGAACTAAGGCACTATTTCTTCTTCTGTTAAAATTAAGGATGGTTTGTTCTGTTAGAATGGATAAGGATGGAGGGTGGAATGGTTTTTTTCTGAATCCGAACTGATTATTGGTATCACATTATTATTTGTTAAAAATTCATCAATTCTATTACATATAACTTTTTCCAGTATTTTACTCAAATGGCTTAATAACCGATAGGCCTGTAACTAGTGGGGAGATCGCTGTCTTTATTCGGTTTTTTAATAGGTATAGTTTTAGAAATTTTCCAAATGGGTGGAAAATAACCATGTTTTAAAATGCTGTTAATGATTTTAGTAATTAGAATAATAGGTTTTCTGCTAAGATTCTTTAATATAATATTCGATATTCCATCTGGACCTGGGGTGCTTCTCGATTTTCTATTTTTTATAATAGTTTTTATTTCTTTAGGAGTAGTGAATTTAATATTGAGATTATATTACTGGAAGTTGGGAATATCGAATTGATTGTTCTATGGACGTGATTACTAAAGTTAGCATTCCCTAAATTATCATTTTGCTTGTGTGTTTTTTTCAAAAATCAGCTATTAAATTAGCCTTTTCTTTATTATCAGAAACATATAAAGAATTTAATTTTAGATTAGGGATATTTTCACGTTTCTTTGTGAATTTTTAGCATAAAACCATATATTATTGTGATTTAAATTTGATTTCCTTAGTTTATCACTCCAAATATTATTTTTGTCTTTCTTTAATTTTAATGTTATGTCCTTAATTAATTTATTTAATAGTACCTTTGCTTCAGAATTATTAGTTTTCTGCCAAAATCTTCTTATTTTATTTTTATATTTGATTAGATCTAATATGTGATTGGGAAGGGAAAATGAATTAATAGTACTAACTTTAGGAATAAACTTATTCATCGCCGTGTGAATGTTATTTGTTAAGCACGTAATTGATTCATCAATTTCTTTGGTGTTATTAATGGTTTTATTAATCATAATATTTTCATTTATATAGGATCGAAATTTATTCCAGTTTGCCTCTTTAAAAATTGTACTTCATATTATAATGTGGATTTGTGTAATTTTGTATGCTATTGTATGGTATAGGTAGTATAACAGGATTATGATCTGAATTAGTTTCTGTTATAGTAAATGGTAAATAATTTGTGTAAATATTTTTAGTTAAAGCTGGTCTTTAGTATTTATTGCTACTATTTATTGAAATTGATATATACTCTTACCTCAAAAATATTTTATAACTAGTTGGTTTGGTATTTAGCCTTGAGGCAAGTTACATGAACTTCCCGAAATGTGTAAATAATCGACTTAATCAAAAAAAAATGTAATAATATACTTCATTAATCCTACTTTAAAAAAAAACGATAATAATTTTAGCAAACTTTGACGAATTTTTAAAATTAAACTACTTGTTGTAAGGCCGTAATATTACAGTAAGTTCTATAAGACCATGATGTATATCGCAAAAAAAGTTCCATGAAAAACGGCTTAATTTTTTTTTTAACAGTTAATTACAAGAAAACGGCTCGGTAGATTTTCACCTAAATTAATCAGCATCATTCCCAACTAATATATTTCGAACAGTTTTTGATATTTTAAAATCGGTTCGGTAGGATGAGCTTAAATGTCGACGAAAATTTAACACTTTTTCAACAGTTAATTACAAGAAAACGGCTCGGTAGATTTTCACCTAAAATTAATCAGCATCATTCCCAACTAATATCTTTCGAACAGTTTTTGATATTTTAAAATCGGTTCGGTAAGATGAGCTTAATGTCGACGAAAATTTAACACTTTTTTTCAACAGTTAATTACAAGAAAACGGCTCGGTAGATTTTCACCTAAAATTAATCAGTATCATTCCCAACTAATATCTTTCGAACAGTTTTTGATATTTTAAAATCGGTTCGGTAGGATGAGCTTAAATGTCGACGAAAATTTAACACTTTTTTTCAACAGTTAATTACAAGAAAACGGCTCGGTAGATTTTCACCTAAAATTAATCAGCATCATTCCCAACTAATATCTTTCGAACAGTTTTTGATTTTTTAAAATCGGTTCGGTAGGATGAGCTTAAATATGTACGAAAAGTTTTTTCGAATTACAAAGAAACGGCTTGCCAGATCGTTGCACAAAACTGACAAACGATAGTCCTCACCGAAATACATCAAATGGCTTTTAAATTTCTAAAATCGGTTCAGGCGTTTTTGAGAAAACGTCGATCAAAAGTCTAATTTTGACAAATGCCAAAAAGACCATACTGATTTTTGCAAACTTTGACGAATTTTTAAAGCTGAACCAGTTGTCGTAGGGCCGTAATATTTAGTATGATCTAGAAGACTATGGTATCTATCGTCAAAAAAATAATCATAAAAATCGTCGAATTTTTTTTTTTTTAAAAACTTTATTACAAGAAAACGGCCCGGCCGATCTCTACCAAAAACTAATCAGCACGATTCCCAACCAATATCTTTCGAACGGTTTTTGAATTTTCAAATCGATTCAGAATTGCGGGCTAAAACGTAGACGAAAAATTTTTCACTTTTCTGCATTTATAAAGAAACGGCTTGGCCGATCGTCGCACAAAACTGACAAACAATAGTTCTCGTCGAGATACATCGAATGGCTTTTAAATTTTTGAAATCGACCCAGCCGTTTTCGAGAAAACGTCGATTTACGGCAAAAAATATGTTGGTGCACACGCACCACACACACATACACACACACACACACACACATACTTTTTCCAAATTTGGTCTCATTCGATTCAGAATGGCTTGAAACGTCGAGAAAACATAAAATTAGCGAATCGGATTTTTTGATGAAAACATAAACTTCTCCTAAATATATAAAAATAAGTCGGGTTTTCCTTCCTGACGAAATAACTCCAGAACGCACGAACTGATATCGACAATTTAGCATTTGTTGGAAAGGTCTCGGGCTCCGCAAGGTTTATAGCTAAGAAAATTGTGGTGCATGGCATAGTGCCCTAATGCAAATTGCTGGAACTTCACGCACCGTAATTAAAATTTCGAGTAATTAGTGAGAATTATCAGAATTATGCTTGGTTAAGTCAACGAGCAATTCTTGCCGCAAAGAATAATGATATACACTCACTGAATTTCACCATTAAATAAAAAATTGCTGACGATTTGGTGACATACCAATAATTCCGACTGGTTTTTCGTTTGACTTCAAACGATTGCAATTTCCAGTTCGCCTTGCGTTCGCAATAACAAGTCGCAAGGCCAATCGCTTAGTGTTTGCGGGATAAATTTCAAATAGATTATTTAGAAAATCATTGTTTTTCACATGGGCAGTTATACGTGGCCTGTTCACGAGTTGGAAAACCATCCGCTTTGTTTGTGTTAACGTCAGACCAAAAAACAAAAAATATGGTTTACCAAAGAGCTATTCAATGAAACGGATAATTTGCGGATTCACTTTCATTTACTTAGAGAAGTTCAACTAAAAAACACTTCATTTTTGTAATCGAAATAAATTCATTACTGTTTTATAATAAAATCACATTTTTCCTTTTCAAATATAAAATAAACAAAAAATTTCTTCATCTTTCTCACGAAACCATCTGGTGGCGAAACGGAGTTCGTCGGGTTTGCTAGTTAATGCAAGCTACTGGAACTTCACGCACCGTAATTAAAAATTCGAGTAATAAAAATAATCAATAACTGTTTTAAATAATTTCAAATAGATTATCTTCTATATATATAAAATAAGTCGGGTTTTCCTTCCTGACGAAATAACTCCAGAACGCACGAACCGATTTCGACAATTTTGCATTCGTTGGAAAGGTCTCGGGCTCCGCAAGGTTTATAGCTAAGAAAATTAGTTGTGCATGGCATCGTGCCTTAATGCAAGCTACTGGAACTTCACGCACCGTAATTAAAAATTCGAGTAAAAAAATAATCAATAACTGTTTTAAATAATTTCAAATAGATTATCTTCTATATATATAAAAATAAGTCGGGTTTTCCTTCCTGACGAAATAACTCCAGAACGCACGAACCGAATTCGACAATTTTGCATTCGTTGGAAAGGTCTCGGGCTCCGCAAGGTTTATAGCTAAGAAAATTAGTTGTGCATGGCATCGTGCCTTAATGCAAGCTACTGGAACTTCACGCACCGTAATTAAAAATTCGAGTAAAAAAAATAATCAATAACTGTTTTAAATAATTTCAAATAGATTATCTTCTATATATATAAAAATAAGTCGGGTTTTCCTTCCTGACGAAATAACTCCAGAACGCACGAACCGAATTCGACAATTTTGCATTCGTTGGAAAGGTCTCGGGCTCCGCAAGGTTTATAGCTAAGAAAATTAGTTGTGCATGGCATCGTGCCTTAATGCAAGCTGCTGGAACTTCACGCACCGTAATTAAAAAATCGAGTAATAAAGAAGATTGAGAAATATATATCGTTTTTTGTATTATTTATCACCTACCCTAGTAGAAATGTATCGTGGCTAGAGGGGTAAGATATCGTGGCGCAATATTCGAATCTTGTCTTTAGATGGACCGGGCAATATTTGTTTTCAAAATTATGGAAAATTTGGAAAATTCATCGGAAAAGTGTTTTATATGGTTTATTACAAATAATAAACATGTTTACCATCTGATTTACGCCTCTAATTTTATATTTACACGAATTATACATGATTTTTAAATGTGGGTTTCATGCATTTTTTTTCTGGGCGACCAAGATTCGTTTTTTCAGAATTATCGAACTTGGGAAATACATGGTATTTATAAGGGTCACGAAAAAAATTAACTTTAAATAATTAATTAGCCCCAAAATCATGATTAAGGCTTTTAAAAAGTCATATGTTCGATCGCAATTAATAGTTTGATACATTTTTCTTATAAATTCAATATAAATTTTAAATGTGGGTTTTATGGATTTTTTTTCTGGGCGTCCAAGATTTGTTTCTCCAGTATTATCGAACTTGGGAAATACATGGTATTTATAAGGGTCACGAAAAAAATTAACTTTAAATAATTAATTAGCACCAAAATCATGATTAAAGCTTTTAAAAAGACATATGCTCGATCGCAATTAATAGTTTGATACATATTTCTTTTAAACTCAATATAAATTTTAAATGTGGGGGTTATGCATTTTTTTTTCTGGGCAACCACGATTCGTTTCTTTAGTATTATCGAACTTGGGAAATACATGGTATTTATAAGGGTCACGAAAAAAATTAACTTTAAATAATTAATTAGCCCCAAAATCATGATTAAGGCTTTTAAAAAGACATATGTTCGATCGCAATTAATAGTTTGATACATTTTTCTTATAAATTCAATATAAATTTTAAATGTGGATTTTCTGCATTTTTTTTCTGGGCGTCCAAGATTTGTTTCTCCAGTATTATCGAACTTGGGAAATACATGGTATTTATTGGGGTCACGAAAAAATTTAACTTTAAATAATTAATTAGCCCCAAAATCATGATTAAGGCTTTTAAAAAGACATATGCTCGATCGCAATTAATAGTTTGATACATATTTCTTTTAAACTCAATATAAATTTTAAATGTGGGGGTTATGCATTTTTTTCTGGGCAACCACGATTTGTTTCTTTAGTATTATCGAACTTGGGAAATATATGGTATTTATAAGGGTCACGAAAAAAATTAACTTTAAATAATTAATTAGCACCAAAATCATGATTAAAGCTTTTAAAAAGTCATATGCTCGATCGCAATTAATAGTTTGATACATATTTCTTTTAAATTCAATATAAATTTTAAATGTGGGGGTTATGCATTTTTTTTCTGGGCAACCACGATTCGTTTCTTCAGTATTATCGAACTTGGAAAATATGTGGTCTTTATAAGGGTTACGAAAAAAATTAACTTTAAATAATTAATTAGCACCAAAATCATGATTAAAGCTTTTAAAAAGTCATATGCTCGATCGCAATTATTAGTTTGATACATATTTCTTTTAAATTCAATATAAATTTTAAATGTGGGGGTTATGCATTTTTTTTTCTGGGCAACCACGATTCGTTTCTTCAGTATTATCGAACTTGGGAAATATGTGGTCTTTATAAGGGTTACGAAAAAAATTAACTTTAAATAATTAATTAGCACCAAAATCATGATTAAAGCTTTTAAAAAGTCATATGCTCGATCGCAATTAATAGTTTGATACATATTTCTTTTAAATTCAATATAAATTTTAAATGTGGGGGTTATGCATTTTTTTCTGGGCAACCACGATTCGTTTCTTTAGTATTATCGAACTTGGGATATATGTGGTCTTTATAAGGGTTACGAAAAAAATTAATTTTAAATAATTGATTAGCACTGAAAACACGATTAAAGCTTTTAAAAGGTCATATGCTCGATCGTAATTAATAGTTTGATACATTTTTTTACATTAATGCCTTTGTGTAAGTGTCAATATTAAAACCAATTTGGGCTCCATATAATATATTGATAAACAATATTAAAATCCCATTCAAAACTAATATAAGCTCAATATTGAAAATCAATATATGATTAATATAAATAAACAATATTTACTTCAAATTCAAAATTATTATTTAACCCACATTTAAAAATATTATTTAATTCATATAAAAAACAGAATTTAACTCATTGATAATATCTTAGCTAATACATAGCTAATCATTGATCCGCTCGATCGTAATTAACAGTTTGATATAAATTTTATATGAATTCAATATAAATTGTAAATATTATATTCACATTAATTTTTTCTTTATTATCGAACTTGGGAAATAAGTAACATTTACATTGGTCAAGAAAATAATCAATTTTAAATCATCAATTAGCACCAAAAACATCAATGGCGACTCTTAAAAACATATTTTTGATCAGAATTAATTAATTAAAGCTGAAATAATTAAATCCATTATTAAACGTGAAGATATGCAAAAATCTTCATTTTCGATTTTCGTCTCATTACGATAAATACCCTAGGGAAAGTTAAAAAAGCAATAAATAATTTAACTATATTGTATTTATTTATTAACTATATTATTTAACGACATTGTAAGTATGTCATCATTCAGTAAACAAAACAAAATAAAATTATACAAGATTATAGTAGTACAAAAGTACCAGAATAATTAACAAACTTAAATAATGTCAGTACGTACCGCACTGAGAAAGAAAAATTAAACAAAATGTTTGATAAAAAAAAAATCAAAACTTCGAATAAAATAAATGTTAAATAATGAAATTTTGTAGTTAGTCACATGACTTGCTTAAATTTGTTTTTTTCTAGTTTGGTATGTATTAATATTATTCAAATCTGTTATCATCTGTTAAATCTGTTAATATATCGATTTATATTTATAAATAGAGACGTTTTAAAAATATTCTGAAATTGCACTATGTACATGTATATGGTTTATGTATGAACATCTGGTTTTTGAGAATGTCTCTTCTTTCTTTCATATAACCGATATTTGTATAAGGCTATCTCGCTTCGTATACGGTCCTTCGTACGAATCGTTGTCCTTCGTCTCGGTGTTTCTAGAAGACGACTACCTAACTATATGTCAGTTATGGCCGAACTTATTTTATACGTATTTTATGAACTAATATTATATCATTGCACTTTTGTTTAATTATATAGCATTTTTAATAGCAATTATTATTTATATTACTATACTAGTTTATTATTTACATTAATGTTATTTAAGAGTAAAAGTTTAATTAAAAAATTTATTTAAAGGCAAAAGAAGTCTTCTTTAAATTTATTACTGTGTACATAGTAAATAATGTGATTATAAAAAATGCTTGTTGGTTAGTTCTTGAAGAAGGAAAGAATCCATAAGCCCATAACGTAGGATAAAATAAGTGAAATATTATTATGTTTTGTGAAGATAAAATTTATTTAATATAATTCAGCAAAAAAAATTAATAATAAATATAAACATTAAAAATTTTCTAAATGTAAACATATTTGATATAATGATAATTAATAGCAATTTAATTAATTTTGTTTTGAATATTTTCTAAGTAACGTTTCACTGATTATGCAATTTACTAACTCTCTTATATTGAAATGAATGAAAAGGGAGTTATGGATATACTTTACTGACTACTACACTGAATAAACTAATAACCACAAATTAATGAGCGTATACTTTGTAACATAAAATGATACAAAAACATAAAAATACATAAAAATATGTTAGAACCGCCCTTTGATTAACAATGCTTTAAGTCTGCATCACCATCGAACGCAAGGAGCACGGAGCCTCGCATTTTTCAATAGTATGAAATTCGTTACGCAGTGCATTTAGCAATTCTTGTTGAATTTAGAATTTATTATAATATTAAAATATATTCATAATATATAGTAAGTCTGGAAAAATGTGAATATTTAGTGAAAAATAAAATGATCTATAATATCAAATGATAATTGGCTAAAAACATATTTTGTGAACAGTTTATAAATAAAATCAAGCGGTTAATTAACATAATTTTGAGTTTTATGTTTAAGGTACGTAAGTATATTCATTACTTATATTATATAAACAACATACATATTTAGTAAACAATGATGTGTTTTATATATTCTAGATTGACTAAATTGAAATGGATGTAAAATCAGCTGTAATATAAAAACTATCACATAGCAAAAATGGATTTGATAAAAGGTAATAAAAATATTAACAAACTTATTAAATGCAGGCAAAAATCAACAGTTTTTTGTTTTAATTTAAAATTATAATTGTACTGTTTTAAATTAATGTTAAAATTTTATATTAACTGTATTTTTAATTATTTCAGATTTAACTGTGATCGAGTTCTAGAAAATAGTAGTTTTCAATAAACTACAATGCCAGAAATGTTTTTTTTATTAAAAGCTAAGTAATTGAATTCCAGAAATATTGCTATAAAATATTAATAAATTTTATCTTATTTCAGGTGTAATCGTGATCGAATGCAAGAAAATGGTAAAATATGTGTGAAAATATCCAAATAATATATGAATTTCCACCACTAATTAAAATACTTATAAATAGACAATTAAGGCGATAGGATTAACAAAGATGAGATTATGATTTACCATTAAGATCCTCCAAATTATTATAATGACTGAAAATATTTTGATTGTTCTATATCTTATTATCATGATGTGTAAATTGTTAATAAAATTATTAAGATTCAATACATAAACTATTTAAAAATGTATGTATTCATTTAGAATAAATAAACTTTTATTATCAATGAGTTAAATACTGTTTTTCTATATAAACTAAATAATATTTTAAATGTGGGTTAAATAATAATTTTGAATTTGGGGTAAATATTGTTTATTTATATTGAGATTATATTGGTTTTTATGTAGGGTAAATATTGTTTATTAACTTCCCGTAGGGTAAGTTATTGTAATGGGCCCGAAAATCGGAATTGAAAATTTTAACATTTCTCGACGTTTTGAAGGTTTTTGAACGTTTTGGCATACCTCAGAAAAAATGGATGTGTGTGTGTGTGTGTGTGTGTGTGTGTGTGTGTGTGTGTATGTATGTATGGATACAAATTTCCAGTCACGTTTTAGGGCGCACGGATCAACCGATTTGAATGGTTCAAAAAACATTCGATTCCTATTGATAGGGAAAAGAGCTGATTAGTTTTTGGCAAAGGCAGGTCCAGCCGTTTCGGAGATACGGAGCAAAGAGTGCAGAAAATAGAAATCGAATTTTTGAGAGAACGGAGTATCTGATTTGAATGATCTAAAAAGCATTCAATTAGTAATGATTGGGAGAAGTGCTTATTAGTTTTTGGCAAGGCAGGCCCAGCCATTTCGAAGATATGGAGCTAAATATGTAAAAAATGGCAGTTTTTGAGAGAACTAAGCGTCCGATTTAAATGATTCAAAGAACTTTCTGCTTGTCTTAACAAAATAATTGATTTTGGAAAAAAAAAATTTTTTCAATTTTTTTTTTTTTTTTTTTTTTTTTTTTTTTTTTTAGTTTTATCAAAAATATTTCAGATTTTATTTTTAATTCTGGCTATAGTTCTAATATACTTTACAAATATTTTCAACTCTGCAATTCAGTTTATATAATTCTCATAAATATTAGACAATGTTACAATATTTATAATAATCTATTTGAAACATTCAGTATTCCTCGAACATTTCGGTACGGGAAGTTCCAGCAATTTGCCTTAAGGCACGATGCCATAAATGCCTCAAGACAGAATTCCACTTACAGCTAGTTTATATTAATCTTATATTGGTTTTCAATATTGGGCTTATATTACTTTTGAATGGGATTTTAATATTGTTTATCAATATTGGTTTTATATGGGCCTATATTGGTTTTAATATTGGATTTATATGGGAAAATGTTAACAGAATAATATTATAGCAATATTGGTAAACAATATAGAGCCAATAAAAAGTACAATATTGCGCCACGATTCGTTTCTACTAGGGTAGAGACGTATTGTTATAGCTTTATATTATCTTCATATTTAGTGTTTAACATTTAGCATAAATGCACAGTTTAATATATTATAGAATCTATTATAGCAAGTTGGTGACATACATTTTACATAAATGTAGTGTTATAAATTTCAAGCAACGAATTTTTTAGTAATTATTTGTTTTAAAGTTTTTAACATTTTATTTAATTTAATGGAATTTTTAATATATTTTAAGAATTAGAACAAGAAACAAGCTGAAAAAATTAAAGTTTTGAGGAAAATTATGTTTAAATTACACATTATGATTATGTGTTACTTTGATTATCATTTAATCTTTTTATTACTTTCTTATGTGCATCATATTTGCGTTATTTTTTAAGTTTTCTGTTTTACACATTTTTTTAAGTTTATGTTAGTAATAAGTTAAATTTAAATGCAACGGTCATCATTGCAAACATTGATGTATGAAGTTAGCTGTAATATAAGCAATATTAGTTGATTAGTTAGCATAAGGATTAATCATAGACCTTATATACATGGACTGCAAGTCTCAAGGCTAATCGCTTAGTGTTTGCGGGATAAATTTCAAATAGATTATTTAGAAAATCATTGTTTTTCACATGGGCAGTTATACGTTGCCTGTTCACGAGTTGGAAAACCATCCGCTTTGTTTGTGTTAACGTCAGACCAAAAAACAAAAAATGTGGTTTACCAAAGAGCACTTTAATGAAACGGATAATTTGCGGATTCACTTTCATTTACTTAGAGAAGTTCAACTAAAAACACTCCATTTTTGTAATCGAAATAAATTCATTACTATTGTATAATAAAATCAAATTTTTCCTTTTCAAAAAACAAACAAAAAATTTCTTCATCTTCCTCACGAAACCATCTGCTGGTGAAACGGAGTTCGTCGGGTTTGCTCACATAAAAATCATATTCAGATCAGATTCATTGCTACTAGGGTATCTTTTCTGTACCAGTCTGTCTAACATACACCGCCTCTATTAATGAGTTTTACGTCAAGAAAATGTAACGTCGAATCATTTTCAAGTTCCTGAGTGAATTGTAAAAAAGAATTGTACTCATTGAATTTGTTGAAAACATTATCTATACCTTTTTTATTAAGTAATATTAATGTGTCATCGACATATCTGAAATAAACCATAGGTTTGGAAGGTAAAGAATTTAAGACATGATTTTCCAAATCTTGTAATACTAAATCCGCCAAAACAGGACTTAATGGGCTGCCCATTGGACAACCTCTCTTCATCGTATAATATTTTTTATTAAAAGTGAAATATGATGCTTTTAAAAGTAATTCTATTCCTGAAATAAAAATTTCCATCGGTAAACATGTAAAAAGTTAAATTAGCGAGGTGCCTCAATATGCAAAAATTTGGCCCACCCTAATAAATATATATATATATATATATATATATATATATATATATATATATATATATATACTAGCAAACCCAGCCTTGCGTTGCAATGGCCCTTATTAAAATCCATCTGATTGAAATTTGAATCCGTTTGACAACCAAATTTCAAACCTTTTGTTATTAAAAAAATTATCAGTCCAAAAATGAATAAAATTCGGATTGAAATTTGAATGGATCAATCCTATTGATTAGTGTTTTTTTTTAAACTTAAATAATAAATAAACTGAAATAATTAAACATTTGAATAAATGAGTACATTACAAAATGTATAATGAATAACCAAGCGATTTTTATAAATTTGTTATATCTTATTTGGTATTACGTCTTATTTACCTTTAGCTAACATTTAACATGTTCTACGATGCTTTATTTAGGATTGGTTTCACATACTATTGGAAACTTGCTATAAGCCTTTAATATTTTCTTTGAAAATTTTCCATAAATTTATGATTAGACAGTCATCGATTTCAATGCATTCTTTTTTTAATTTGTGTTTACTTACAAAACATAATATAAATTTCCGACTATAAATTCATATTCATACTATCCCTGAAACTAACATGGATAAAGTTCTGAGGAATTCGAGTTCAAATCTATGTTTGATTTTTGGCACTTCGAAATTTAATATAATATGATATGATATAATATTTAGTTTTCAATTATGATTTATATTAATTTTGTGATGTTTACCTGAATGAACAACTTAAGCAAATTAAATCTTAATCATAAATCAATTTATTCATAAATTTCCCGGAATATTAACAAACGTCATTTTCGGCATTTGTTTCAAATTCGTAACCGCCCAAATTTATTTAAATTTGATAAATTTTATTATTCTGTACCTTAAATGTGATTTGTAATATAAGTTGGAATAATTAATGTATTTGTTCTTATTTGAATTCGTTAAAAATATTAATTCTTTTGACCTGTCAAAATTTTGTTTAAATTTATAAACATTATATATTTCTATTATTTTTAATATAGCATTTTACCTAATTTGGATATAACTGTTAGATAATTATATTATAATATATCTGTTCCTTTTTCAATAAGTATTAAATAATATATTTTTAGAATTGTCAATTTTTTTTTCAGAAATCATAAATCGTTTTTTCTCGAAGTTTCCATAAATATTGACATTTGTCATTTTAGTGTTGTGTTTTTTTTAGTAAATTTCTGTCAAAATTTATGGAAATGAATAAAGAATATGAAACTAAATAAATATTTCCTTCTTGGTCGAAATTTAATATAATATGATATAATATATTTTTCAATAATGTTTTGTATCTACAATATTGCCTATAACAAAACTTGGAATAATTAATGTATTTTTTTTTTATTGAAGTCGTTAAAATTCAATTTTTCTGAACTGTCAAAATTTTGTTTATTATTAATATTAAATTTAATATGTCGTTTTTTATTGTGATCTATAATGTTTTGAGGAAGTTTTGGTATTCGAATTAATGTCGTAAGCAAATCAAATAAATATAAATTATAAATCTATTTATCTAATAATTTGTATAAATATTGTCAAATGTCAATTCACGTTTTTTAATGTCAACTTCTATTTAAATTTATAAACTTTGATTTTTAATTAGATTTAAAACTATAAACAGTGATTTTGAATATAGCATTTCATCAAATTTAGATTTAAATGTTGGATATTTCTATAAATGTACATGTTTTTGAATTTTATTTTTTGAAATGTCAAATTTTTTTTTCAAAAATTATATATCGAAATTTCCTTAAATTTTGACATTTGTCATTTTAGTGTTTTGTTTTTTTTTTGGTCATTTTCTGTCAAAATTTTTAGAAATTTATAAAAATTATATATTTATATTTTAAATTTACTTTTCAAAATTTCCTATAACCTAAGTTGGATATATATGCACACGGTGAGCCAATAAAATTTAAAATCGGTCCAGTAGTTTGGGCGTCCATCGCGAACCAACATCGTGACACGAGATTTATATATATATATAGATTTATATAGATAGATAGACACAAACTTGTAAATAAATAAATAAATATATATATATATAATATATATATATATATATATATATATATATATATGCCCAAGAAACAATTCATTATATTATTTCACCATCTGAAGACAAACCTCTCGCTTTATATCTATATGTATATATAAATCTCGTGTCACGATGTTGGTTCGCGATGGACGCCCAAACTACTGGACCGATTTTGAATTTTATTGGATCATCGTGTGCATATATATCCAACTTAGGTTATAGGAAATTTTGAAAAGTAAATTTAAAATATAAATGCATAATTTTTATAAATTTCAAAAAATTTTGACAGAAAATGACCAAAAAAAAACAAAACACTAAAATGACAAGTGTCAAAATTAGAAAAAAAAAATTGACAGTTCAAAAATATAATTCAAAAACATGTACATATATAGATATATCCAACATTTATATCCAAATTATATGCAATGCTATATTCAAAATCACTGTATATAGTTTTAAATCTAATTAAAAGTCAATGTTTATAAATTTAAATGAAAGTTGACATTAAAAAAACGTGAATTGACATTTGACAATATTTATAAAAATTATTAGATAAATAGATTTATAATTTATATTTATTTGATTTGCTTACGAAATTAGTTTGGATACCAAAACTTCCTCAAAACATTATAGATCACAATAAAAAAACGACATATTAAATTTAATATTATTAATAAACAAAATTTTGACAGTTCACAAAAATTGAATTTTTGACGACTGCAATAAGAAACAAATACATTAATTATTCAAAGTTTTGTTATAGTCAATATTGTAGATACAAAACATTATTGAAAAATATATTATATCACATTATATTAAATTTCGACCAAGAAGGAAATATTTATTTTATTTATATTTTCTATAAATTTAGATACATTTTGACAGAAATTTACTAAAAAAAAAAACAAAACACTAAAATGACAAATGTCACTATTTACGGATTTATGATTTCTGAAAAAAATTGACAATTTTAAAAATATATTATTTTTACTTATTGAAAAAGGAACAGATGTATTATAATATATCCAACAGTTATATCCAAATTAGGCAAAATGCTATATTCAAAATAATAGTAATATATAACGTTTATAGATTTAAATAAATTTTGATAGTTGTAAACTAAAAAAAAAGTGAAATGTTATTTATCAATATCTATGGAATGTATTAGATGAATAAATTTATAATTTATATTTATTTGGTTTGCTTAACATATTAGTCCGGATACTAACACGTCCTCAAAACAGAATAAATCAGAATGAAAAAGCGACATATTGAATTTAACTTTAATTATAAACAAAATTTTGACAGGTCAAAAGAATTAATATGTTCAACGAATTCAAATAGGAACACATACATTAATTATTCCAACTTATATTACAAATCAAATTTAAGATACAGAATAATAAAATTTATCAAATTTAAATAAATTTGGACGGTTACGAATTTAAAACAAATGCCGAAAATGACGTTCGTTAATATTCCGGGAAATTTATGAATAAATTGATTTATGATTAAGATTTTATTTGCTTAAGTTGTTCATTCAGGTTAACATCACAAAATTAATATAAATCATGATTGAAAACTGAATATTATATCATATTATATTAAATTTCAAAGTGCTAAAAATCAAACATAAATTTGGACTCGAATTCCTCAGAACTATGGTTTGCTGTTTCCTTTTGATCAATTCCAGTTAAAGCACTGTGTTCGAGGCGTTTTCGTGTCTCGAGAATTTGTCCTTGATGCGTCCCCACCCATTCCTATCAATACGCCTATTGAAATAATTCAGTCGAGTCTGGATGCTCGGTATGGGCGTGTTTCTCGCTTCACAATTATGCATTTCATAACTTTTAGTCAAATTAGTTTTCAAATCTTTTAGTTATACATATTTTTTTCTAAAAAAATGTTTTTCTCTAATATGTTATTAAGTTTAATTTTTTAAAAATAAATTTTTGTTGAGTGTTTTTGTCCTGTGGTGTGTATAATGTTTCTCTATGCTATAATAATCTATATTGTTGTTCATATTAGTTAATAAAATTTTCAAATTGTTGTAGTTGCTGAATGATGACACGCATCTTGTGTCGAAACGTATAAATAAAAGTTTTTATACTTTATACCTTTTTTATTTACTGCTAGTTACTTTGAAATATTTATATATATATATATATACGTGAATAAAACTCTGTAATTCTTATTACATCAAATAAATTGGTTTTAGTAATTGTTACTACTGCTTGACATCAAGCTGTCCGAGGCATGTATCGAATCTGAAACTTCTGACTCGATAACTTTTATATATTTTGAATCAGTGCATTATTCACTGCAAAATTCTCGTAATTTTTATTAGATTAACTAAATAAATTAGTTGTAATTTTGTGTTACCTGTCTACTGCTTGATATCAGGCTGTCTAACACGGTATCGAATGTGAAACTTCTGGCTCAATAACTTATAATTTTTTAAATCAGTGCATTCGTATAATTGTAATTCTTATTATGTTAAATAAATAAATTAACTTTAGTATTAGTTATTGCTGCTTGATATCAGGCTGTTTAAAACGTTTGTCGAATTTGGAACTTCTGACTGGAAATGATAATTTTTTTAATTAGTGCGTGTATTTAGAATTAAAATTCTTGTAATTCTTATATTAAATAAATAAATAAATTTAGGTATTTTTTTACTTTTGCTTGATATCAAGCTGTCCTAGGCATGTATTGAATTTGAAACTTCTGACTAAACATTTTTATAATTGTTGCATTAGTTAATGTGTATGAAGTTATTCTAATTCTTATTGTATTAAATAAATCAGTTAGTTTTAATTTTTGTTACCTGTTTGTTTTGTTTGCTTGATATCAGGCTGTCTAAAACGTGTGTCGAATTTGGAACTTCGGACTGGAAATGATAATTTTTTGAATTAGCGCATGTATATAAAATTCTTGTAATTCTTATATGAAATAAAAAAATAAATTTAGGTATTTTTTTACATCTGCTTTACATCAAACTGTCCAAGGCATGAATAAAGTTTGAAACTTGACTGGACATTTTCATAATTTTTAAATTATAATATTATGTATGTATATAAAACTCTCGTAATTTTTATTACATTAAATAAATAAATTAGTCTTAGTATTTGTTACTGCTGCTTGATACCAAGCTGTCGAGGCAGGAGTGAAATGTAAAAAAAATCTGTGCATTTAAAACATTATTATACCATACATAGTTATATTTGCAAAAACAATGTTGACTAATAAATTTTTGGAACTTGTACAATAATTAAATGTTAAATTTTTGTTTTATAAAATAATTTTCTTGCAAAAAAAAATACACAGCCTTGTTCTTGTACAAAATGGCGGCTGGGCAAAAATTTACGATTTTTGTCAAATTTTACGGACATTATGCAAAAAAAACGTACAAAACATTTCTTTACTTACACAATTTAAATATTTAAACAAATATACATAAGTAACTCATACAAAAATAAATGCGTTTTTTAAAAACGTGAAATACATAACCCTGTTCTGTTGCATGTGCCGCATGCACAAAGACAAAAACTTATCGCAAATATCAAAATTATTCGGATGTTACACACAAAGTTGTATTTCATTATTAATAAACAATACTTGTTAGTCTCCATTATATATTCATTAAACAATATTAGAAATAAATTCTTTTTCTACTTACCGATTAACGACACCGCCATACACGAAAACTTTTCGCGTCCAAAAACACTATAAATATTCACCACCCGTGGCATCGACATTAATATTTATATTCTCCAACAGTTAATAAACACTTTGATATATATTTTAAATATTGTTGCAATGTATTTACTAAATTATTTAAAATATTATAACACAACGTAAGGAGCACGTCCATCAACCGGCAACCACTTTGCAAAAGAACGAAACGAACATGAACGAACACGAACGACGAGCGACGAACATAGATAGATCATTTCGATGAATAAATTGAATAAAAGAATTGTAAATAGATTTAATGATAAAAGACATATATTTTGTTTATATAATATTGATTTTTAATGATAATAGATAGTTTTTATGCGTTTTGAAGTGTAAATTAAGTGTTTAAATTTGTAGTTTGAATTTGCCGCCATTACGCAAGTAGTGCGTACATTCAACGTCAAAAAATATTATGATTTTGAGCTTAGTTAATCGTATTGCAAACATTATTTTTATTTTATTTGTGAAATAACAGTGTTATTATAACATTTGGATAATTAAATAAGCTAGTTTTGCCTTAAGACAAGTTTCCAATACGTATAAATATCCGATTCAATAAAATTTGACATTTAGGTATTTACATAAAATTTGTCAACAGTCTAAAATAAAGTTAATACGTTTAGTAATAATTATTTAATGTGTAAAAAACTTTTCGCGTCCAAAAACACTATAAATATTCACCACCCGTGGCATCGACATTAATATTTATATTCTCCAACAGTTAATAAACATTTGATATATATTTTAAATATTGTTGCAATGTATTTACTAAATTATTTAAAATATTATAACACAACGTAAGGAGCACGTCCATCAACCGGCAACCACTTTGCAAAAGAACGAAACGAACATGAACGAACACGAACGACGAGCGACGAACATAGATAGATCATTTCGATAAATAAATTGAATAAAAGAATTATAAATAGATTTAATGATAAAAGACATATATTTTGTTTATATAATATTGATTTTTAATGATAATAGATAGTTTTTATGCGTTTTGAAGTGTAAATTAAGTGTTTAAATTTGTAGTTTTGAATTTGCCGCCATTACGCAAGTAGTGTGTACATTCAACGTCAAAAAATATTATGATTTTGAGCTTAGTTAATCGTATTGCAAACATTATTTTTATTTTATTTGTGAAATAACAGTGTTATTATAACATTTGGATAATTAAATAAGCTAGTTTTGCCTTAAGACAAGTTTCCAATACGTATAAATATCCGATTTAATAAAATTTGACATTTAGGTATTTACATAAAATTTGTCAACAGTCTAAAATAAAGTTAATACGTTTAGTAATAATTATTTAATGTGTAAAAATACATTTTGTTTATATAATATTCAATTATATATTAGTAATGCATTGTTTTGGAGTGTAAATTCAGTTTTTAACTTTGTAATTTTAAATTTGGCGCCTCTTACGCAAATATTGATGTACACTCAACGTCAAAAATTATTAAAATTTTCCGCCATTTTAATAATCGTATTGCAAAAATTATTTTTATTTCACTAAAAACTTAAAATAACAATGTTAGTGTATAAATATAGATAATAACTCTTGATTAATTAAATAAAGTAAGTGTAAGTGTCATTTTGCCTTAAATTTCCAATGTCCGACATAATAAAAATTGACATTAAATTTATAAACAATTTAAGTCTGAAATAAAGTTAATACGCTTAATATTATACATTTGATGATTGTAAATGTATTTTGTTTTTATTTTATTTATTTAAAGATTGTTTGTTGGTCTTTATTATACGTTTTGAAGTGTAAATTAAGTTTTTAACTTTGTAGTTTTAAATTTGGCGCCTCGTACGCAAATATTGTGTGTACACTCAACGTCAAAAAATATTACAATTTTCCGTCATTTTAATAATCGAATTGTAAAAATGATTTTTATTTAACTAAAAACGTAAAATAACAATGTTATTGTATACATATAGATAATAACTGGTGTTTAAATAAATAAACTAGTTGTAAGTGTCATTTTGCCTGAAGGCAAGTTGCACAAAAGTGTTGACACGTATAAATATGTGACTTAATGTAGAAAATTTGACAGCTAATTATTTACATCAACTGTCAACTGTCAAGTGTTTTTAAAATAAACAATTACATAATTATAATGAGACTGAGATTTTTATATAATATTTTTCCAACTGATTTTTAATATATGGTGCTTGTTAGTGGTTTTGTGATAAAAGTTTTGGCCGTGTTTCAACAAAGGTTCCATTCAATCTTGATATCAATCAGCAGCGATATCAGTTTTCTGATATCAAGTACTTTCTTATAGACGCTTATTGTATTCTTTGTTTAGTTTGTATAAATATTTATTGAATGAAAGAATATACTTCTTGTATTGATGTCTTTATCATTTTATCGTATCGCTTTTATTTACGATAAAAAGTTTAACACAAATAATAATAGAAACAGAACTAAATATCAGAGGTTTCTTGAATCTAGGGGATGCAGGGTATAAATGTAAATTATATGTCTTTTTTTTCTCGAACTTTTCAGCGGTATATATATATATATATATATATGTATATATATATACAGGGCCGGTCCTGGGTCCTTAGCGCCCGCATGCAACTTTTTTTCTAGCGCCCCCCACCCCCTTTAAATTTTAACTGTTTTAATAGTTTGTCATGTAAATTATATAAATATTTACATATTTTTTAAAAAAATATTTTTAATTATTCTGGATTTAGTACATAAAAAATTAAATATAATCTAAAAGCGTATAAAATACATAGATTTTAAATTTATTTATTAAAAAATCGAGGAAATTCGCGGGTTGATTATAATCAAATATTTTTTAATTTCCAATTATTTTTAACGTATGTGTTATATTAATATTTGGGTTTTGAAACATTTTACTTATTTATTATGCAATTTTTTCTATTGAGCAACTCATGCCAAGAGAGCTAAAAAAACTAGCTTTTCAATTTCAATCAAAATACTCATATTTCATGTTGAATTTTTCAAATTTTAATTTAATTTAATTTCATTATTTACAATATCCAAAATTGCGTCGTAAACTTCTCGATATCGTAAGAGCCGAATTGTATTTATCCTTGCTTTCGCGTCATATTCAGGGTATCAGGTTTTAAAGTTAAATTTTCAACGTATTTTAGAAGTATTGTCGAAAAATCAGTAAAAAGTGACCAGAAATTACACATTTCCTGAACTATATTGGAAAAAACTAATTATATGTGATTTGTAATATTTCTGCATAGTTAACTATTATTAAATTTAGAGTATGGACACCACTAGGTATAACAAAAATCTTAAGATTTTCGTTCCAAAGTAAATTTTGCTCCCATTTTTCATATTTGTTCCATATCCATAACCCTAACTATGTCTTCAACATTCAAAGTTCATCAGATGCAAAACATTTGCAACAAAAACAAAGGTTACAATTCAATTTTCGGAATAAACTTGCCCTTTTCTAAGCACTGACTCCCCATTTTTCATTTTTCCGATTATATTTTGTTTAAACTAAATCAGCTTGCTATTTTTCGTCAATAATGCCCAATAATTAATTTAATCACTCGCAGGTTTGCGCTTATGAAATTGAACACTAATTTACTTTTCAAGTTCACGGTAACTTCAAACAAAACTAGTTGGTTTGGTATTTAGCCTTGAGGCAAGTTACATGAACTTCCCGATATGTGTAAATAATCGACTTAATAAAAAAGATGTGTAAATAGTATACTACATCAATCCTACTTTAAAAAAAACGATAATATTTTTAGGAAAGTTTGACGAATTTTTAAAATTAAACTACTTGTAAGGCCGTAATATTACAGTAAGTTCTATAACACCATGATGTATATCGCCAAAAAAAGTTCCATGAAAATCGGCTTAATTTTTTTTTCAACAGTTCATTACAAGAAAACGGCTCGGTAGATTTTCACCTAAAATTAATCAGTATCATTCCCAACTAATATCTTTCGAACAGTTTTTGATTTTTTAAAATCGGTTCGGTAGTTTTAGCTTGAATGTGGACGAAAAGTTTAACATTTTTTTTTAAATTACAAAGAAACGGTTTGGCAGATCGTCTCACAAAACTGACAAACGATAGTCCTCATTGAGATACATCAAATCGCTTTTAAATTTCTGAAATCGGTTCAGGCGTTTTTAAGAAAACGTCGATCAAAGGTTTAATTTTGACAAATGCCAAAAAAACGATACTAATTTTTGCAAACTTTGAAGATTTTTTAAAATTAAACGACTTGTCGTAGGACCGTAATATTTTAGTATGACCTATAAGACTGTGGTATCTACCGTCAAAAAAAATTTATAAAAATCGTCGAATTTTTTTTTTTAAAAACTTTATTACAAGAAAACGGCCCGGTCGATCTTTACCAAAAACTAATCAGCACGATTCCCAACCAATATCTATCTAATTGTGAAAATATTGTGTAATTTCAAGTTAATGTTTATAATACATAGTGTAGTGCATTACCATATCCTAATACCATGGATTATTAAAATTTTCCAATTTAACACTAAGATCTACTAATTGTAAGTACTAATTACTATTTTATTTTTTCTTTTCACTCCAATTCAATTGTTTTAGTTTTTAATTTTATTTTTAGTTTCCACTGAATGAAGGCTAGGATTATAGCCGAAACGTATGGATTTAAAATAAATTTTTGAAAGAAATTCATGTTTTTCATTGATTTTATGCCCGATTATTAGACTTTGTTAATATATATATATATATATATATATATATATATATATATATATATATATATACTAGCATACCCAGCCTTGCGTTGCAACGGCCCTTATTAAAATTCGTCTGAGTGAAATTTGAATCCGTTTGACAACCAAATTTGAAACCTTTGTTATAAAAAATTCATATCAATCCAAAAATAAACTAGCTGTAAGTGGAATTCTGTCTTGAGGCAATTATGGCATCGTGCCTTAAGGCAAATTGCTGGAACTTCCCGTTGAATACTGAATGTTTTCAAATAGATTATTATAAATATTGTATCATTGTCTAATATAAAATAATAAAATAAAATCTAACAAAAAACTAAAAAAAAAAAAAAAAAAATGGAACAAAAATTTTTTTCCAAAATCAATTATTTTGTTAAGACAAGCAGAAAGTTCTTTGAATCAATTGAATCAGACGCTTAGTTCTCTCAAAAACTGCCATTTTTTGTACATTTAGCTCTGTATCTCCGAAATGGCTGGGCCTGCCTTTGCGAAAAACTAATAACTCCTTCTCCCAATCATTACTAATTGAATGTTTTTTAGATCATTCAAATCGGATGCTCCATTCTCTCAGAAACTCGATTTCTATTTCTGCACTCTTTGCTCCTTATCTCCGTAACTGCTGGACCTGCCTTTGCCAAAAACTAATCAGCACATCTCCTTATCAATAGGAATCGAATGTTTTTTAAACCATTCAAATCGGTTGATCCGTACGCCCGAAAACGTGGGCGAAAATTTGTATCCATACATACACACACACACACACACACACACACACACACACACACACACACATCCATTTTTCTGAAGTATGCCAAAACGTTCAGAAACCTTCAAAACGTCGAGAAATGTAAAAATTTTCAATTCCGATTTTCGGCCCATTACAATAACTTACCCTACGGGAAGTTAATAAAATCGGAAATAAAATTTGAATATGATGGATCAATACTATTGACTAAAGTGTTTTTTTTTGTGGCGGAAGTTATTAAGAACAGAAGTTTTATCTTTCAAAACAAATTGGACGCACACGTCAATCCGGAAATGCAAATAGTACAAACAGCCGAAAAATTAAAACGCCTGAAAAGAAAATGGCCCAGTGATCTACCGTCAACAACATAATTTCCCTGTTTCGCACAGGAAAATTTTCAAACAAGTTATTTTTAATTATTATTTATTATTGATTATCGTTTTTTTATTAATACTATTATTTTAATTATTATTTATTCATTCATTTATTCTATTTCTTTTCTTTAATTTCCTTTATTCTATTTTTTTTCTTTTTGATTTTGATTTTCAATACCATAACTTTTAACTTATAGATTGTATTGTAATCTGATTGTTAAAATTAACAGAAATAAAAAAAAAAAAAAAAAAATAATAATAATAAATAAACTGAAATATTAAATATTTGAATAAATGAGTATATTACAAAATGTATAATGAATAACCAACTGATTTTTATAAATTTGTTATATCTTATTTGGTATTACGTCCTATTTACCTTTAGCTAACATTTTAACATGTTCTACGATGCTTTATTTAGAAATGGTTTCACATACTATTGGTCACATACTATTGAGAACTTTCTATAAGCCTTTAATATTTTCTTTCAAAATTTTCCTTGATTAGACACTCATCGATTTCAATGCATTTTTTAAAATTTGTGATTACTTACAAAACGCTTATGATATAAATTTCCGACTATAAATTGATATTCATACTATCCCTGTAACTAACATGGATAAAGTTCTGAGGAATTCGAGTCCAAATTTATGTTTGATTTTTAGCACTTTGAAATTTAATATAATATGATATAATATTCAGTTTTCAATCATGATTTATATTAATTTTGTGATGTTTACCTGAATGAACAACTTAAGCAAATTAAATCTTAATCATAAATCAATTTATTCTTAACAATATTAACAAACGTCATTTTCGGCATTTGTTTTTAATTCGTAACCGCCCAAATTTATTTAAATTTGATAAATTTTATTATTCTGTATCTTAAATGTGATTTGTAATATAAGTTGGAATAATTAATGTATTTGTTCTTATTTGATTTCGTTAAACATATTTATTCTTTTGACCTGTCAAAATTTTGTTTATGATGAATTTATTCATCTATTACATTCAATAGATTCTGATAAATAACATTTCACTTTTTTTAGTTTACAACTATCAAAATTTATTTAAATCTATAAACATTATATATTTCTATTATTTTCAATATAGCATTTTGCCTAATTTGGATATAAATGTTGGATATATTATAATATATCTGTTCCTTTTTCAATAAGTATAAATAATATATTTTTAAAATTGTCAATTTTTTTCAGAAATCATAAATCGCTTTTTCTCGAAGTTTCCGTAAATATTGACATTTGTCATTTTAGTGTTTTGTTTTTTTTAGTAAATTTCTGTCAAAATTTATGGAAATTTATAAAAAATATAAAACTAAATAAATATTTCCTTCTTGGTCGAAATTTAATATAATGTGATATAATATTTTTCAATAATGTTTTGTATCTACAATATTGACTATAACAAAACTTTGAATAATTAGTGAATTTGTTTCGTATTGAAGTCGTCAAAAATTCAATTTTTTTGAACTGTCAAAATTTTGTTTATAATTAATATTAAATTTAATATGTCGTTTTTTATATTGTGATCTATGGTGTTTTGAGGAAGTTTTGGTATCCGAACTAATTTCGTAAGCAAATCAAATAAATATAAATTATAAATCTATTTATCTAATAATTTTTATAAATATTGTCAAATGTCAATTCACGTTTTTTTAATGTCAACTTTCATTTAAATTTATAAACATTGATTTTTAATTAGATTTAAAACTATATACAGTGATTCTGAATATAGCATTTCATCTAAATGTTGGATATATCTATATATGTATATGTTTTTATTTTTTTGAACTGTCATTTTTTTTTCTAATCCTCGAATTTTGACATTTGTCATTTTAGTGTTTTGTTTTTTTTTTTTTGGTCATTTTCTGTCAAATTTTTTTGAAATTTATAAAAATTATGTATTATATATTTTAAATTTACTTTTCAAAATTTCCTATAACCTAAGTTGGATATATACGTTTTTTCAAAAAAATATTATTTATTCGTCTACATTAATGTGGTCCCTTCAAAGTAGTCCCCCCCAGATATAATACACTTATGCCAGCGTTTTTTCCAATTTTCGAAGCACCCTTGATATTCACTTTTTGATATGTCCTTGAGCACTCTCAGCGATTTTCTTCAATCGAGGAAAACCGCCGTCCTTTTATGGGTCTCTTCAACTTTGGGAATAGGAAAAAAGTCACACGGAGTCATATCTGGTGAATTTTTGCACTTTGCAACACTTTATTTCATTTTTTACGCAAAATTTAATACAAATTCTTTGACTTTTCAATTCTTCCATTGTAAAAATCGCCGAGCTCAGAAAAACACGTCGAACCTTAGCGACTACCACAGACAAAGTAAACAGTGAATATAGCTGAAAATTTCATCATACTTTAGGGGCATGTATACCAACACAATAAAAAAAAAAAATTTTGACAATCAGACACTCCAGACCCGCGAAATTTAATTATTAGTAATTCCGGGTACTTTTTGAACACACCTCGTATGCACACTATGAGCCAATAAAATTGAAAATCGGTCCAGTAGTTTGGGCGTCCATCGCGAACCAACATCGTGACACGAGATTTATATATATATAGATAGATATATATATTGAAGAGACGTTAGTAATGAATTTACTAATTAATGATTAAATGTAACCAATTTTTAATAACTTCTTGAGTAGATTAGAGTTTTATTTGAAATACTTAACGACGAGAATTGGAACATTTGTAGCTCTTCTGGAAGTGTGTGAAATCAAAGAATTTATTTAGATACAAAAATTTATTTAGCGCTTTATTATAATATTTTAGTTGTTACTTGTTCAAGAGTTCAGGACTAACTAACTTATATTTTTACATTTTTAAAATATTTCCAATATTTCTAGTTTTATGATAGCTCGCCGAAGGTACATGAGCTATCATAAACTTTTATTAAGGGTTGTCTGGCAGATGTACAAAATATTCGCAACATTTACCGGTACTCGGGATTATACATCGTCCAAATGAATTTACTTATGACTATTATTTAAAACTAGTTGGTTTGGTATTTAGCCTTGAGGCAAGTTACATGAACTTCCCGATATGTGTAATTAATCGACTTAATCAATAAAAAATAATTTAATTGATGAGTGATTAGAAGTATTCCGAGTGGATTTATTACACATGATTGAAAACAAACGAACACTTTGACTCGGAGTATTTTCTAATAGCAAATTTTCAAAAATCACCAGTTTTTATAATTGAACCAGTTTCCATAGGACTTTAATGGTTTACTATGTTCATTAAAACCAAGTACTCTATCGTTATACCAAGTAAATCGTCTAATTTTAATTTTAACAAACGTCAAAAAAACTACTCATTTTCTTAATCTTCGATTAATTTTTAAAATTAAACTACTTGTCGTAAAGCCGTGATATTTCAGTAAGTTCTATAAGACCATGATATATATCGCCAAAAAAAGTTCCATAAAAATCGGCTTATTTTTTTTTCAACAGTTAATTACAAGAAACTGCTTGGTAGATTTTCACCTAAAACTAATCAGTATCATTCCCAACTAATATCTTTCGAACAGTGTTTGATTTTTTAAAATCGATTTGGCAGTATGAGCTTAAATCAACACAACACAACTCGCGGCAACTGGGCACCGTGCTTCCGAAATATCACTCAGACGTCAGTCGGCAATGAGTGCGGTTGTTACTGATCAATGATATTCTTGAAAAAAACCAACATTGAACTGATTTTTGTGTGCCTTTATCATTAATACTTCATGTGTGCTTGCAACTAATTAAATTAATTTTAAGTTATTATTATATATAATAATATTTATAAAAACAATTTGTTATAAACAACGTGTGTGTCTGTGTTTGGTGCTGTTAAGGATTTTCCATTTGGTGAAAATCACAGAAAAACTCCACCGTCTCGGTGTGGCGTGTTGGGGTGGATTACATATTATTTTTTGTTTCCGTAATTTTAATTTAACTACATAATATGAATGTCAATCTTTTGTGCCCCGAAGCCCCATTTGGCGAACGGGTGGATTGCAATTTTGCTGAAGTTGACGAGAATTTGACAAAAGACGCCAGAGTCATGGATAACATGCTGATGTTGGAAGGGAGCACCATCCCCCGCATGAATTACTTTGCCAATTTCCAGGGGGATCTGCTACCTTTCATGAGGAAAGTTGTCACCACATGGATGTTGGAGGTGTGTGAAGAGCAACACTGCGAAGAACAAGTGTTTCCTCTAGCTGTTAATTTCATGGATCGTTTTTTGTGCGTATGCGACATTCCTCGTCAACAACTTCAACTTGTGGGTGCAACAGCTTTACTGGTTTCCACCAAGATTCGTCAATGCCACAATTTGACCATCCATCTGCTTTGCGCTTATACTGATCATAGTGTCGCCCCTGAAGAAATTAGGACCATGGAAGTGTTAATTCTAACCAAGCTGAACTGGAACTCGAATACGATTACTGGCTTCGACTTTGTTGATCACCTAATCGAGCGAATGCCATGGGGACATGAAAGCCGCCTTACCAAACGTCATGCTCACACCTTGGTGTCTGTCTGCTGTACTGAACCTGAATTTATGCAGACCGCTCCTTCGCTCCTTGCCACCGCTTGCGTTTGCGCCGCCGTTCGAGGCCTGAACCTTCCATCATCGCAATGCGCCCTTGCGGATCTTTGCGCCGTTTCTCGTGCCGACATAACTCTCGCCGAATTAATGGTTTGTCACATCGAGCGAGTTATTGCCAACGAAACTGCGTCATTGCAAACGCCTTCGGGAACTCCACCAGCGTCTAATCCAAACTCTCCATATCAGAGCCCCGAAGCCTCAGTATCTCTAAATATTATATAATGAAAATCATAGTTTATTATCCTTTAATACACTTACGCTTACCTAGATTTGATTACCTAGTAGTTGTAAATGAATTTGATTGCATTTGGTTGAGAGTGTGATTGATTAATGAATGTGATGTGCTATTCATGGAAAATCTAGATATTAAAATACAATTATGTTGGAGCATTTAATTAATAATAAGACTTTTGCAGTTTGATTGGGTTTGATTGCGTTTTGTGTAAATGTAAGTTAATTTATGGAATTATATATGAAATTAATATATATTGTTAGGAGTAAAGTTTTGTTCAGGTATTTCTCTTTTTATGAATATTCTGACTACTTTTTCAAAAAAGTTTGTGTATGAACAACAAAATGTAATTTTTAGATATACATATTTTTAACATTTATATAATATAGATGAACGACGCTGCTCGGTGTTTGAAAATTATATTTAAACCTTATTATATTATTAAGTTTATATTATAATTTGATCTTCGTTAGTTTTTTTTATAATTTGCACGTCAGTAGAGTCCCTTTTTATTTGTTTGCCTCTTTTTCAATTTGCTTGTCAGTACAGTCCCTTTTCCTCAACCTAGACACTCGTCAGTGCTGGACTTGATCAATATAGACCCGTCCCTCTATACCCTGCCCCCACATTCCTCACGATGGATACACAATATGGGCCTATTATTAACAGCGGCAATCTCGATGCGTTCATTTCGATCCACTTGAGACTCGACTCGATTGAGGGAAGCACTTGAAAACACACGCTAATGATGACTAATGACTAATGACTAATGACCGGTGATGAGTCAGACAGTCAGTAGAGTCACCGTGGAGCGATTCAGTTCCTACACTCTGCTAAATTAGTCCTAGCAGGGAATAATAGACAAAAAGGACTCTACTGACGAGCAAATTGAAACCAAAGATAAAAAGGGACTCTACTGGCAAATAATTTAAAACAAGACCGCACGTTAATTTAAAGAAGAAAAGGACTCTACTGACAAGCAAACTGAAAAAAGAGATAAACATTGACTATAAGGAAACTCTAAGGGAAGCAAGAGACAAAATTGCTAGTTTATGCAAAAGGGACTCTACTAACGAGCAAATGTTGTCATTTTAAATATAGGCATGTGGGGTATCAAATAAAGGTCTCGACGAGCTAAATTCAAATACCATATGCACACACTTAGTAAACGTACCGGGTTCCGTACAAACACAAAATGTCATAATTCAATATCACTGTTGTCATGTCATAATTCACAATCATGTTTTTTTGAACGCAAATTTAAAGCACACCGATTTGCAAAATTTTAATCTTAACTTGAAACTGAAGCTGAACATAGAAAAGGGACTCTACTGACGAGCAAATTGAAAATGAGACAAACAAATGAAAAAGGCACTCTACTGATAAGCAAATTATAAAAGAAGCTAAATAAAAAAGGGACTCTACCGACGAGCAAATTGAAAATGAGACAAATAAACGAAAAAGGGTCTCTACTAATGAGCAATTTAAAAATAAGACAAAAAATAAAAGGGACTCTACTGACGAGCAAATTAAAACAAAAGATAAAAAGGGCCTTTACTGGCTAGCAATCTCAAAGGGACTCTACTGACTCTACTGACGATCAAATTAAAAAAGAGATGATAAATTAAATACCCAAAGCGATTTTACTGACAAATAAACTTAAATACAGAGAAAAAATTTGATCGTCCCCTTGAACAACGAAAACAAACAAAAAAAAGCTATGTTTTATAGTTTTTGGTCAAATCTGAAATTGCTCCTGAACAGTCACATTATAAACTGCCTCGTGTTAAAGATGTTCATTAGAATGTACTTATCTAGGGCTATTTTCACGTTTTTTTTTCTAAAATTCATATTTTTTATATTTAATCAATAATCGTATGTATACGTTTATAAATTTTGACTCGTAACTGCTAAACTAGTGTTGTAACCTCTAAATTGTCTTAAGGATTTGTAGCCAATAAAATTCTGCACAAACTCATATTTGGCCATAGTTCCGTACCTTGAATATTTATGATACAAAAACGCTGTCGAAAATTAGTAACATATTGAAGCTACTTGTATACTACATATAGTACAGCTGGTCAATATGAGTTAAGAAGTTTTACTTCAAATATAGGCATGTTGGGTATCAAATGAAAGGTCTCGACGTGAACTATCCAAATCCTGTAGTAAAAGACTCGGTAAATCATAGGGTTGCATACAAGCTTGTAATCGATTTCTAATATATTTTTTTTTTGTTAATTTAAAGTATACGAAGTTTGGTGTCGAGTTCGCCACGGTAGACCATATTATACATATTTCAATTTTGCACAAATTCACCGAATGTTCCATTAATTTCGGACAACGGTTCAAGAGTTACAAGACTTGCAATAAAAAGTTGACCAATGGTTGCTGAACAGTGGGTCAAACTTGTAAAATCAAATATAGGCATGTGGGGGATCAAATAAAAGGTATCGACGAGCTAAATCAAATACCATATACACAAATCCAGCAAACCTACCGGGTTTCCGTACAAACATCATTTTCAATAGCCAACATCACCTACTTTTTGTTTTAATAACGCAAATTTATAGCACACCGACTTGCTATAAGATTCCAAAACCTAGACAACATTATAAATCAATTAATTTTGAACAAATTACCCAAATATACCTTTATATTTAAACAAACCGTTCAAAAGTTACAAGCGATATAATAATCAATTACAACACGTTTATTACTGCGCGTATAGATTTAAAATTTTTTTCATGTTTTTATTTTAACTCATGACAATGTATTTTTAATCGACGCCAGTTATTTTAAATTGCCGCTTTTAATTTGGGCGTCAAAAATTCTCTCTGTGACGTCCAGTTTTAGTAATTAGTGGTGGTTAATGGGCATTTTTATCGATATTGATGGAGCAGAAGGGGATGAAATGTTATTTTGGTGTATAATGTTTTTTTTTAAACATTCCTGTCGTGGTTTTTCATCATGTCCATTAT
>NW_020538808.1:0-51494 GCF_003426905.1 Ctenocephalides felis
TTTTTCCAAATTTGGTCTCATTCGATTCAGAAGTGGCTTGAAACGTCGAGAAAACATAAAATTAGCGAATCGGTTTTTTTGATGAAACATAAACTTCTCCTTCGGGAAGTTAATTAAGTTTTTAACTTTTGTAGTTTTTAAATTTGGCGCCTCGTACGCAAATATTGTGTGTACACTCAACGTCAAAAAATATTACCAATTTTCCGTCATTTTAATAATCGAATTGTAAAAAATGATTTTTATTTAACTAAAAACGTAAAATAACAATGTTATTGTATACATATAGATAATAACTGGTGTTTAAATAAATAAACTAGTTTGTAAGTGTCATTTTGCCTGAAGGCAAGTTGCACAAAAGTGTTGACACGTATAAATATGTGACTAATGTAGAAAATTTGACAGCTAATTATTTACATCAACTGTCAACTGTCAAGTGTTTTTAAAATAAACAATTACATAATTATAATGAGACTGAGATTTTTTATAATATTTTTCCAACTGATTTTTAATATATGGTGCTTGTTAGTGGTTTTGTGATAAAAGTTTTGGCCGTGTTTCAACAAAGGTTCCATTCAATCTTGATATCAATCAGCAGCGATATCAGTTTTCTGATATCAAGTACTTTCTTATACGCTTATTGTATTCTTTGTTTAGTTTGTATAATATTTATTGAATGAAAGAATATCTTCTTGTATTGATGTCTTATCATTTTATCGTCGTATCGCTTTTATTTACGATAAAAGTTTAACCACAAATAATAATAGAAACAGAACTAAATATCAGAGGTTTCTTGAATCTAGGGGATGCAGGGTATAAATGTAATATATATATCTCTTTTTTTTCTCGAACTTTTCAGCGGTATTATATATATATATGTGTATATATATACAGGGCCGGTCCTGGGGTCCTTAGCGCCCGCATGCAACTTTTTTTCTAGCGCCCCCCACCCCCTTAAATTTTAACTGTTTTAAATAGTTTGTCATGTACTATTATATAATATTTACATATTTTTTAAAAAAATATTTTTAATATTCTGGATTTAGTACATAAAAATTAAATATAATCTAAAAGCGTATAAAATACATAGATTTTAAATTTATTTATTAAAAAATCGAGGAAATTCGCGGGTTGATTATAATCAAATATTTTTTAATTTCCAATTATTTTTAACGTATGTGTATATTAATATTTGGGTTTTGAAACATTTTACTTATTTATTTTATGCAATTTTTTCTATTGAGCAACTCATGCCAAGAGAGCTAAAAAAACTAGCTTTTCAATTTCAATCAAAATACTCATATTCATGTTGAATTTTTCAAATTTTAATTTAATTTAATTTCATTATTTACAATATCCAAAATTGCGTCGTAAACTTCTCGATATCGTAAGAGCCGAATTGTATTTATCCTTGCTTTCGCGTCATATTCAGGGTATCAGGTTTTAAAGTTAAATTTTCAACGTATTTTAGAAGTATTGTCCAAAAATCAGTAAAAGTGACCAGAAATTACACATTTCCTGAACTATATTGGAAAAAACTAATTATATGTGATTTGTAATATTTCTGCATAGTTAACTATTATTAAATTTAGAGTATGGACACCACTAGGTATAACAAAATTCTTAAGATTTTTCGTTCCAAAGTAAATTTTGCTCCCATTTTTCATATTTGTTCCATATCCATAACCCTAACTATGTCTTCAACATTCAAAGTTCATCAGATGCAAAACATTTGCAACAAAAACAAAGGTTACAATTCAATTTTTCGGAATAAACTTGCCCTTTTCTAAGCACTGACTCCCCATTTTTCATTTTTCCGATTATATTTTGTTTAAACTAAATCAGCTTGCTATTTTTCGTCAATAATGCCCAATAATTAATTTAATCACTCGCAGGTTTGCGCTTACGAAATTGAACACTAATTTACTTTTCAAGTTCACGGTAACTTCAAACAAAACTAGTTGGTTTGGTATTTAGCCTTGAGGCAAGTTACATGAACTTCCCGATATGTGTAAATAATCGACTTAATAAAAAAGATGTGTAAATAGTATACTACATCAATCCTACTTTAAAAAAAACGATAATATTTTTAGGAAAGTTTGACGAATTTTTAAAATTAAACTACTTGTAAGGCCGTAATATTACAGTAAGTTCTATAACACCATGATGTATATCGCCAAAAAAAGTTCCATGAAAATCGGCTTAATTTTTTTTTCAACAGTTCATTACAAGAAAACGGCTCGGTAGATTTTCACCTAAAATTAATCAGTATCATTCCCAACTAATATCTTTCGAACAGTTTTTGATTTTTTAAAATCGGTTCGGTAGTTTTAGCTTGAATGTGGACGAAAAGTTTAACATTTTTTTTTAAATTACAAAGAAACGGTTTGGCAGATCGTCTCACAAAACTGACAAACGATAGTCCTCATTGAGATACATCAAATCGCTTTTAAATTTCTGAAATCGGTTCAGGCGTTTTTAAGAAAACGTCGATCAAAGGTTTAATTTTGACAAATGCCAAAAAAACGATACTAATTTTTGCAAACTTTGAAGATTTTTTAAAATTAAACGACTTGTCGTAGGACCGTAATATTTTAGTATGACCTATAAGACTGTGGTATCTACCGTCAAAAAAAATTTATAAAAATCGTCGAATTTTTTTTTTAAAAACTTTATTACAAGAAAACGGCCCGGTCGATCTTTACCAAAAACTAATCAGCACGATTCCCAACCAATATCTATCTAATTGTGAAAATATTGTGTAATTTCAAGTTAATGTTTATAATACATAGTGTAGTGCATTACCATATCCTAATACCATGGATTATTAAAATTTTCCAATTTAACACTAAGATCTACTAATTGTAAGTACTAATTACTATTTTATTTTTTCTTTTCACTCCAATTCAATTGTTTTAGTTTTTAATTTTATTTTTAGTTTCCACTGAATGAAGGCTAGGATTATAGCCGAAACGTATGGATTTAAAATAAATTTTTGAAAGAAATTCATGTTTTTCATTGATTTTATGCCCGATTATTAGACTTTGTTAATATATATATATATATATATATATATATATATATATATATATATATACTAGCATACCCAGCCTTGCGTTGCAACGGCCCTTATTAAAATTCGTCTGAGTGAAATTTGAATCCGTTTGACAACCAAATTTGAAACCTTTGTTATAAAAAATTCATATCAATCCAAAAATAAACTAGCTGTAAGTGGAATTCTGTCTTGAGGCAATTATGGCATCGTGCCTTAAGGCAAATTGCTGGAACTTCCCGTTGAATACTGAATGTTTTCAAATAGATTATTATAAATATTGTATCATTGTCTAATATAAAATAATAAAATAAAATCTAACAAAAAACTAAAAAAAAAAAAAAAAATGGAACAAAAATTTTTTTTCCAAAATCAATTATTTTGTTAAGACAAGCAGAAAGTTCTTTGAATCAATTGAATCAGACGCTTAGTTCTCTCAAAAACTGCCATTTTTTGTACATTTGGCTCTGTATCTCCGAAATGGCTGGGCCTGCCTTTGCGAAAAACTAATAACTCCTTCTCCCAATCATTACTAATTGAATGTTTTTTAGATCATTCAAATCGGATGCTCCATTCTCTCAGAAACTCGATTTCTATTTTCTGCACTCTTTGCTCCTTATCTCCGTAACTGCTGGACCTGCCTTTGCCAAAAACTAATCAGCACATCTCCTTATCAATAGGAATCGAATGTTTTTTAAACCATTCAAATCGGTTGATCCGTACGCCCGAAAACGTGGGCGAAAATTTGTATCCATACATACATACACACACACACACACACACACACACATCCATTTTTTCTGAAGTATGCCAAAACGTTCAGAAACCTTCAAAACGTCGAGAAATGTAAAAATTTTCAATTACGATTTTCGGCCCATTACAATAACTTACCCTACGGGAAGTTAATAAAATCGGAAATAAAATTTGAATATGATGGATCAATACTATTGACTAAAGTGTTTTTTTTTGTGGCGGAAGTTATTAAGAACAGAAGTTTTATCTTTCAAAACAAATTGGACGCACACGTCAATCCGGAAATGCAAATAGTACAAACAGCCGAAAATTAAAACGCCTGAAAAGAAAATGGCCCAGTGATCTACCGTCAACAACATAATTTCCCTGTTTCGCACAGGAAAATTTTCAAACAAGTTATTTTTAATTATTATTTATTATTGATTATCGTTTTTATTATTAATACTATTATTTTAATTATTATTTATTCATTCATTTATTCTATTTCTTTTCTTTAATTTCCTTTATTCTATTTTTTTTCTTTTTGATTTTGATTTTCAATACCATAACTTTTAACTTATAGATTGTATTGTAATCTGATTGTTAAAATTAACAGAAATAAAAAAAAAAAAAAATAATAATAATAAATAAACTGAAATAATTAAATATTTGAATAAATGAGTATATTACAAAATGTATAATGAATAACCAAGTGATATTTATAAATTTGTTATATCTTATTTGGTATTACGTCCTATTTACTTTAGCTAACATTTTAACATGTTCTACGATGCTTTATTTAGAAATGGTTTCACATACTATTGGTCACATACTATTGAGAACTTTCTATAAGCCTTTAATATTTTCTTTCAAAATTTTCCATGATTAGACACTCATCGATTTCAATGCATTTTTTAAAATTTGTGATTACTTACAAAACGCTTATGATATAAATTTCCGACTATAAATTGATATTCATACTATCCCTGTAACTAACATGGATAAAGTTCTGAGGAATTCGAGTCCAAATTTATGTTTGATTTTTAGCACTTTGAAATTTAATATAATATGATATAATATTCAGTTTTCAATCATGATTTATATTAATTTTGTGATGTTTACCTGAATGAACAACTTAAGCAAATTAAATCTTAATCATAAATCAATTTATTCTTAACAATATTAACAAACGTCATTTTCGGCATTTGTTTTTTAATTCGTAACCGCCCAAATTTATTTAAATTTGATAAATTTTATTATTCTGTATCTTAAATGTGATTTGTAATATAAGTTGGAATAATTAATGTATTTGTTCTTATTTGATTTCGTTAAACATATTTATTCTTTTGACCTGTCAAAATTTTGTTTATGATGAATTTATTCATCTATTACATTCAATAGATTCTGATAAATAACATTTCACTTTTTTTAGTTTACAACTATCAAAATTTATTTAAATCTATAAACATTATATATTTCTATTATTTTCAATATAGCATTTTGCCTAATTTGGATATAAATGTTGGATATATTATAATATATCTGTTCCTTTTTCAATAAGTATAAATAATATATTTTTAAAATTGTCAATTTTTTTCAGAAATCATAAATCGCTTTTTCTCGAAGTTTCCGTAAATATTGACATTTGTCATTTTAGTGTTTTGTTTTTTTTAGTAAATTTCTGTCAAAATTTATGGAAATTTATAAAAAATATAAAACTAAATAAATATTTCCTTCTTGGTCGAAATTTAATATAATGTGATATAATATTTTTCAATAATGTTTTGTATCTACAATATTGACTATAACAAAACTTTGAATAATTAGTGAATTTGTTTCGTATTGAAGTCGTCAAAAATTCAATTTTTTTGAACTGTCAAAATTTTGTTTATAATTAATATTAAATTTAATATGTCGTTTTTTATATTGTGATCTATGGTGTTTTGAGGAAGTTTTGGTATCCGAACTAATTTCGTAAGCAAATCAAATAAATATAAATTATAAATCTATTTATCTAATAATTTTTATAAATATTGTCAAATGTCAATTCACGTTTTTTTAATGTCAACTTTCATTTAAATTTATAAACATTGATTTTTAATTAGATTTAAAACTATATACAGTGATTCTGAATATAGCATTTCATCTAAATGTTGGATATATCTATATATGTATATGTTTTTGAATTATATTTTTTGAACTGTCATTTTTTTTTTCTAATCCTCGAATTTTCCATAAATTTTGACATTTGTCATTTTAGTGTTTTGTTTTTTTTTTGGTCATTTTCTGTCAAATTTTTTTGAAATTTATAAAAATTATGTATTTATATTTTAAATTTACTTTTCAAAATTTCCTATAACCTAAGTTGGATATATACGTTTTTTCAAAAAAATATTTATTTATTCGTCTACATTAATGTGGTTCCCTTCAAAGTAGTCCCCCCCAGATATAATACACTTATGCCAGCGTTTTTTCCAATTTTCGAAGCACCCTTGATATTCACTTTTTGATATGTCCTTGAGCACTCTCAGCGATTTTCTTCAATCGAGGAAAACCGCCGTCCTTTTATGGGTCTCTTCAACTTTGGGAATAGGAAAAAGTCACACGGAGTCATATCTGGTGAATTTTTGCACTTTGCAACACTTTATTTCATTTTTTACGCAAAATTTAATACAAATTCTTTGACTTTTCAATTCTTCCATTGTAAAAATCGCCGAGCTCAGAAAAACACGTCGAACCTTAGCGACTACCACAGACAAAGTAAACAGTGAATATAGCTGAAAATTTCATCATACTTTAGGGGCATGTATACCAACACAATAAAAAAAAAATTTTGACAATCAGACACTCCAGACCCGCGAAATTTAATTATTAGTAATTCCGGGTACTTTTTGAACACACCTCGTATGCACACTATGAGCCAATAAAATTGAAAATCGGTCCAGTAGTTTGGGCGTCCATCGCGAACCAACATCGTGACACGAGATTTATATATATATAGATAGATATATATATTGAAGAGACGTTAGTAATGAATTTACTAATTAATGATTAAATGTAACCAATTTTTAATAACTTCTTGAGTAGATTAGAGTTTTATTTGAAATACTTAACGACGAGAATTGGAACATTTGTAGCTCTTCTGGAAGTGTGTGAAATCAAAGAATTTATTTAGATACAAAAATTTATTTAGCGCTTTATTATAATATTTTAGTTGTTACTTGTTCAAGAGTTCAGGACTAACTAACTTATATTTTTACATTTTTAAAATATTTCCAATATTTCTAGTTTTATGATAGCTCGCCGAAGGTACATGAGCTATCATAAACTTTTATTAAGGGTTGTCTGGCAGATGTACAAAATATTCGCAACATTTACCGGTACTCGGGATTATACATCGTCCAAATGAATTTACTTATGACTATTATTTAAAACTAGTTGGTTTGGTATTTAGCCTTGAGGCAAGTTACATGAACTTCCCGATATGTGTAATTAATCGACTTAATCAATAAAAAATAATTTAATTGATGAGTGATTAGAAGTATTCCGAGTGGATTTATTACACATGATTGAAAACAAACGAACACTTTGACTCGGAGTATTTTCTAATAGCAAATTTTCAAAAATCACCAGTTTTTATAATTGAACCAGTTTCCATAGGACTTTAATGGTTTACTATGTTCATTAAAACCAAGTACTCTATCGTTATACCAAGTAAATCGTCTAATTTTAATTTTAACAAACGTCAAAAAAACTACTCATTTTCTTAATCTTCGATTAATTTTTAAAATTAAACTACTTGTCGTAAAGCCGTGATATTTCAGTAAGTTCTATAAGACCATGATATATATCGCCAAAAAAAGTTCCATAAAAATCGGCTTATTTTTTTTTCAACAGTTAATTACAAGAAAACTGCTTGGTAGATTTTCACCTAAAACTAATCAGTATCATTCCCAACTAATATCTTTCGAACAGTGTTTGATTTTTTAAAATCGATTTGGCAGTATGAGCTTAAATCAACACAACACAACTCGCGGCAACTGGGCACCGTGCTTCCGAAAATATCACTCAGACGTCAGTCGGCAATGAGTGCGGTTGTTACTGATCAATGATATTCTTGAAAAAAACCAACATTGAACTGATTTTTGTGTGCCTTTATCATTAATACTTCATGTGTGCTTGCAACTAATTAAATTAATTTTAAGTTATTTTATATATATAATAATATTTATAAAAACAATTTGTTATAAACAACGTGTGTGTCTGTGTTTGGTGCTGTTAAGGATTTTCCATTTGGTGAAAATCACAGAAAAACTCCACCGTCTCGGTGTGGCGTGTTGGGGTGGATTACATATTATTTTTTGTTTCCGTAATTTTAATTTAACTACATAAATATGAATGTCAATCTTTTGTGCCCCGAAGCCCCATTTGGCGAACGGGTGGATTGCAATTTTGCTGAAGTTGACGAGAATTTGACAAAAGACGCCAGAGTCATGGATAACATGCTGATGTTGGAAGGGAGCACCATCCCCCGCATGAATTACTTTGCCAATTTCCAGGGGGATCTGCTACCTTTCATGAGGAAAGTTGTCACCACATGGATGTTGGAGGTGTGTGAAGAGCAACACTGCGAAGAACAAGTGTTTCCTCTAGCTGTTAATTTCATGGATCGTTTTTTGTGCGTATGCGACATTCCTCGTCAACAACTTCAACTTGTGGGTGCAACAGCTTTACTGGTTTCCACCAAGATTCGTCAATGCCACAATTTGACCATCCATCTGCTTTGCGCTTATACTGATCATAGTGTCGCCCCTGAAGAAATTAGGACCATGGAAGTGTTAATTCTAACCAAGCTGAACTGGAACTCGAATACGATTACTGGCTTCGACTTTGTTGATCACCTAATCGAGCGAATGCCATGGGGACATGAAAGCCGCCTTACCAAACGTCATGCTCACACCTTGGTGTCTGTCTGCTGTACTGAACCTGAATTTATGCAGACCGCTCCTTCGCTCCTTGCCACCGCTTGCGTTTGCGCCGCCGTTCGAGGCCTGAACCTTCCATCATCGCAATGCGCCCTTGCGGATCTTTGCGCCGTTTCTCGTGCCGACATAACTCTCGCCGAATTAATGGTTTGTCACATCGAGCGAGTTATTGCCAACGAAACTGCGTCATTGCAAACGCCTTCGGGAACTCCACCAGCGTCTAATCCAAACTCTCCATATCAGAGCCCCGAAGCCTCAGTATCTCTAAATATTATATAATGAAAATCATAGTTTATTATCCTTTAATACACTTACGCTTACCTAGATTTGATTACCTAGTAGTTGTAAATGAATTTGATTGCATTTGGTTGAGAGTGTGATTGATTAATGAATGTGATGTGCTATTCATGGAAAATCTAGATATTAAAATACAATTATGTTGGAGCATTTAATTAATAATAAGACTTTTGCAGTTTGATTGGGTTTGATTGCGTTTTGTGTAAATGTAAGTTAATTTATGGAATTATATATGAAATTAATATATATTGTTAGGAGTAAAGTTTTGTTCAGGTATTTCTCTTTTATGAATATTCTGACTACTTTTTCAAAAAAGTTTGTGTATGAACAACAAAATGTAATTTTTAGATATACATATTTTTAACATTTATATAATATAGATGAACGACGCTGCTCGGTGTTTGAAAATTATATTTAAACCTTATTATATTATTAAGTTTATATTATAATTTGATCTTCGTTAGTTTTTTTTATAATTTGCACGTCAGTAGAGTCCCTTTTTTATTTGTTTGCCTCTTTTTCAATTTGCTTGTCAGTACAGTCCCTTTTCCTCAACCTAGACACTCGTCAGTGCTGGACTTGATCAATATAGACCCGTCCCTCTATACCCTGCCCCCACATTCCTCACGATGGATACACAATATGGGCCTATTATTAACAGCGGCAATCTCGATGCGTTCATTTCGATCCACTTGAGACTCGACTCGATTGAGGGAAGCACTTGAAAACACACGCTAATGATGACTAATGACTAATGACTAATGACCGGTGATGAGTCAGACAGTCAGTAGAGTCACCGTGGAGCGATTCAGTTCCTACACTCTGCTAAATTAGTCCTAGCAGGGAATAATAGACAAAAAGGACTCTACTGACGAGCAAATTGAAACCAAAGATAAAAAGGGACTCTACTGGCAAATAATTTAAAACAAGACCGCACGTTAATTTAAAGAAGAAAAGGACTCTACTGACAAGCAAACTGAAAAAAGAGATAAACATTGACTATAAGGAAACTCTAAGGGAAGCAAAGAGACAAAATTGCTAGTTTATGCAAAAGGGACTCTACTAACGAGCAAATGTTGTCATTTTAAATATAGGCATGTGGGGTATCAAATAAAAGGTCTCGACGAGCTAAATTCAAATACCATATGCACACACTTAGTAAACGTACCGGGTTCCGTACAAACACAAAATGTCATAATTCAATATCACTGTTGTCATGTCATAATTCACAATCATGTTTTTTTGAACGCAAATTTAAAGCACACCGATTTGCAAAATTTTAATCTTAACTTGAAACTGAAGCTGAACATAGAAAAGGGACTCTACTGACGAGCAAATTGAAAATGAGACAAACAAATGAAAAAGGCACTCTACTGATAAGCAAATTATAAAAGAAGCTAAATAAAAAAGGGACTCTACCGACGAGCAAATTGAAAATGAGACAAATAAACGAAAAAGGGTCTCTACTAATGAGCAATTTAAAAATAAGACAAAAAATAAAAAGGGACTCTACTGACGAGCAAATTAAAACAAAAGATAAAAAGGGCCTTTACTGGCTAGCAATCTCAAAGGGACTCTACTGACTCTACTGACGATCAAATTAAAATAAGAGATGATAAATTTAAATACCCAAAGCGATTTTACTGACAAATAAACTTAAATACAGAGAAAAAAATTTGATCGTCCCCTTGAACAACGAAAACAACAAAAAAAAGCTATGTTTTATAGTTTTTGGTCAAAATCTGAAAATTGCTCCTGAACAGTCACATTATAAACACTGCCTCGTGTTAAAGATGTTCATTAGAATGTACTTATCTAGGGCTATTTTCACGTTTTTTTTTCTAAAAATTCATATTTTTTATATTTAATCAATAATCGTATGTATACGTTTATAAATTTTGACTCGTAACTGCTAAACTAGTGTTGTAACCTCTAAATTGTCTTAAGGTGATTTGTAGCCAATAAAATTCTGCACAAACTCATATTTGGCCATAGTTCCGTACCTTGAATATTTATGATACAAAAACGCTGTCGAAAATTAGTAACATATTAAAGCTACTTGTATACTACATATAGTACAGCTGGTCAAATATGAGTTAAGAAGTTTTACTTCAAATATAGGCATGTTGGGTATCAAATGAAAGGTCTCGACGTGAACTATCCAAATCCTGTAGTAAAAGACTCGGTAAATCAATAGGGTTGCATACAAGGCTTGTAATCGATTTCTAATATATTTTTTTTTTGTTAATTTAAAGTATACGAAGTTGGTGTCGAGTTCGCCACGGTAGACCATATTATACATATTTCAATTTTGCACAAATTCACCGAATGTTCCATTAATTTCGGACAAACGGTTCAAGAGTTACAAGACTTGCAATAAAAAGTTGACCAATGGGTTGCTGAACAGTGGGTCAAAACTTTGTAAAATCAAATATAGGCATGTGGGGGATCAAATGAAAGGTATCGACGAGCTAAAATCAAATACCATATACACAAATCCAGCAAACCTACAGGGTTCCGTACAAACATCATTTTCAATAGCCAACATCACCTACTTTTGTTTTAACGCAAATTTATAGCACACCGACTTGCTATAAGATTCCAAAACCTTAGACAACATTATAAATCAATTAATTTTGAACAAATTACCCAAATATACCTTTATATTTAAACAAACCGTTCAAAAGTTACAAGCGATATAATAATCAAATTACAACACGTTTATTACTGGCGCGTATAGATTTAAAATTCGTTTCATGTTTTTATTTTAACTCATGACAATGTATTTTTAATCGACGCCAGTTATTTTAAATTGCCGCTTTTAATTTGGGCGTCAAAAATTCTCTCTGTGACGTCCAGTTTTAGTAATTAGTGGTGGTTAATGGGCATTTTTATCGATATTGATGGAGCAGAAGGGGGATGAAATGTTATTTTGGTGTATAATGTTTTTTTTAAACATTCCTGTCGTGGTTTTTCATCATGTCCATTATTACTTTATTATTTGCTATCCACAAGTGTCAGTAGTGTCCCTTTTTTGTAAATATTTCTTAAATGGATTGACAGTGTTTAAATAATTTTTTTTAAATTATTTTTTTTTATATTGTTTGCTTTTTCATCACAAGATTATTTATAAATTAAAATTTATTTTTTTGATCAGTGGTGTTCTTTTTTTCTCTTAAAATAATTATTGGTCGTCAGTAGAGTCCCTCTTTGTTTTTAAACCGAGCTTGCTCATCAGTAGAGTCCCTTTGTCCTTTTAATTCGTGTTTGCTTATCAGTAGAGTCCTATTTACGTTGTTTTTATTGGTTTGTCATCAGAATGTATTTTATAACGTTGTTTTCATTTTAAGAATTTTTTTTTCTTACATTTTGGTATAAAAATGATCAATTTTAGTATTCGTCGTCATAGTAGACATACTGAAGTCTAATTTGTGTAAATTACAAGTTTGTAGTGCAAACGGTGCGTCCTGCAGAGCTTTCGAAAAACGACACTATCATATATATCATATTTGCTTTATAAAATATTTTTACTAGACAATTGTCATTTTCTTGCAATTTTGGTATGAAAGTTATCAATTTTAGCATTTGTCGTCATAGTGGACATATTGAAGTATAATTTGTAAAAACTACAAGTTTGTAGTACAAACGGTGCGTCCTGCAGAGCTTTCTAAACATGACACTATCATATATATTACATTTGTTTTGTTCGGGGTATTTACTAAAGAATTATTTTTTTCTTACATTTTTAGTATGAAAATTACAAATTTTAGTATTTGTTGTCATAGTAGACATACTGAAGTATAAGTTGTGTAAATTACAAGTTTGTAGTGCAAACGGTGCATCCTGCAGAGCTTTCTAAACATGACACTATCTTATTTATTCAACTTTCTACATTGTTGTATTTTGATTGGAAATTAATTTTTTGCTTATGATTTTGTTAGAAGACTCATTGGTTTCAGTATTTGCTGTCGTAGTAAACATACTAAAGTATAATTTAAATAAATTACAAAGTCGTAGTATAAACGGTGCGTCCTGCAGATCTCTTCAAAAACTACTTTTTAAACAATTCAAATTCTATTCCCACTTGACAGTCTTAGTTATAATTACATTTCCCCAGAATGGGCTCTGTGGGAGGGTGCACAGACCATGGGACAGGGGTTGGGGGTTGTTTTGGATCCAACAGAACACAACAGATTTCATTTCCGGTTTGCAAAACCAACTTCCGACCGACCGAGTAGTACGACGAGTAATACTACATCCCTCCACCGCCACCCACTCTTACAAACTTGGTAGAAAGAATTATGAGAGTTTTGTTAAAATGTGCATTACTATACTAAATTTAAACAATTTAGCGTATGTTTTGTCATAGTATAGAGGTTGAAGAGTAACTTACTCAAATTACAGTGCTCTTGTACGGTACGGGTACGGGTACAAGTTGTACCCATAGTTCATCCTGAGGAGCTTCCTAAACATCTATATCTATCGACTTCGGTCAACACTATATCGATGTCATTGTTTACAATTATTATTATTATTTTAAAATTTTGCAAGACGACTTATCAATTTTAGTATTTGTTGTCACATTAGACATATTAAGGTATAACTCAACCAAATTACAACACACTTGAGTCATAAATACGTCCTGGAGAGCTCATCAAATATAACAATCTGTGTTTCTTTTGTATTAATCAGGGAATGTATGTCAGTGAATAAATTATGGATATTTCAATATTTTGTTAGAAGATGTGTCGGTTTTAGTATTTGTCGTCATAGTATATGCATTGAGGAGTATCTTACTCAAATTACAACACTCTAGTATAAACAGGTCATCCTGAGGAGCTTCCTAAACATGTATGTCCATCGATTTCAGTCAATACTATATCGATGTTATTGTTTGCAATTGTTGATAATATTTTATTATTTTGCAAGACGACTCATCAAGTTTAGTATTTGTTGTCATACTAGACATATTGAAGAATATTTTGTACAAATTACAAGTTGATAATACAAACGGTGCGTCCTCAACAACTCCTTAAAAATCATTACTAGAAATCGTTAAAAATTATTGCACTGTGTACTTGATTGATAAAAGTATTATTATATCGATATTTTGTATAAAGGGTTATCGATTTTAGTATTTGTAGTCAAAGTAGGCATATTGAAGGTAAATATATTCAATTTACAAATTTGTTGGATAGAAAATGTACACTGAGGGCCGTTTTTCAAAAACGGCATATTCTTTTATCTGAATAAGCAACTTTAGTATTGGTGCAAGTCATTTTTTCAGTAAATTGTTAATAGTTTGAAAATTTCTTAGAAAATGTATTGATTTTAGTATTTGTAGTCATAGTAGACTTATTATTGTATATTATGACCAAGTTTGAAGTCTTAACTATAAATAGTACATTTATAAAAAAAATTTAAACCCTAGACTAATATTTTAATTTTATCAAACTATAGTAAAACATTTTCGGACATTTTGTAAAACTACTTTTTATACTGCAAAATTTCCAAAGAAAGCTTATCGATTTTAGTATTTGTTGTCATAGTAGACATATTAAGGTATATTATGAGAAAGTTTGAAGTCTTAACTATAAATAGTATAGTTACAAAAAAACCTTAAATCCCAGAGTAATATTTTATCAAACCAAAGCAAAAATGTGTGGACATTTATTCAAACTATTGTTTATACTACAAAATTTACAAAGAACACTCATCAATTTTGGCATTTGTCATCATAGTAGACATATTAAGGAATATTACAACCAAGTTTTAACTCTTAACTAGAAATAGTATAGTTGTAAAAAATATCTTAAACCCAAATGTAATATTTTAATTGAAACAAACCAAAGCAAACATTTTTGGGACGTTTATACAAACTATTGCTTATACTACAAAATTTACAAAGAACACTCATCAATTTTGGCATTTGTCATCATAGTAGACATATTAAGGAATATTACAACCAAGTTTTAACTCTTAACTAGAAATAGTATAGTTGTAAAAAATATCTTAAACCCAAATGTAATATTTTAATTTTAACAAACCAAAGCAAACATTTTTGGGACGTTTATACAAACTATTGCTTATACTACAAAATTTCCAAAGAACTCTCATCTATTTTAGTATTTGTAGTCATAGAATACATATAAAAGTATATCATGACCAAGTTTTAGGTCTTAACTATAAATAATACATTTATGAAATTTTCTTAAACCCCAGACTAATATTTTAATTTAATCAAACTTTAGTGAAACATTTTAGGACACTTATTCAAACTATTATTTATACTTTAAAATTTACAAAGAACACTCATCGATTTTAGTATTTGCCATCATAGTAAATATATTGAAGTATATTATGACAAAGGTTCTAGTCTTAACTATAAATAGTACATTTATAAAAAATCTTTAAAGCCCACACCAATATTTTAATTTCATCAAACTAAAGCAAACATTTTTGGGATGTTTATTCAAACTGTTATTCATACTACAAAATTTACAGAAGAAAGTCATCGATTTTAGTATTTTTTGTCATAGTAGGCATATTGAAGTATATTATGGCAAAGTTTCAGATCTTAACTAGAAATAGTACATTTATAAAAAATTCTTAAACCCCAAGATAATATCCTGATTTCATCAAACCAAAGCACAAAAACTTGGGGCCATTTATACAAAATATTTTATATACTGCAAAATTTACAACGAAGACTCATCGATTTTGGAATTTGTTGTCATAGTAGACATATTAAAGTATATTATGACCAACTTTCAAGTCTTAACTATAAATAGTACATTTATAAAAATTCCTTGAACCCCACACTAATATTTTAATTTCGTCAAACCAAAGCGCAAAATTTTTGGGGCGTTTAATCAAACTATTATTTATACTACAAAATTTTCAAATCACACTCATCGATTTTAGTATTTGTTATCATAGTAGACATATTAAACAATTTTTTCCAAAAATCTAAACTTTGCAGCTTTAACCACAAACACTGAGGAACACTGAGTTGAAAGGAATTTTAACTAATTGTTTACTAGATGAACAAATTCCTTTGCTGTTTGATGCAAAAATTATTATAACATAGTTACGACCACAAGATTGTAAGATTTTGTGCTGGAGAATTTATGGTAGTTTTGGGTTTTGGGGATTTTTAGGAAATTAAGTGTTTGTAGTTAAGACTTGAAACTTGGTGGTAATATACTTCAATGTGTCTACTATGATAGCAAGTACTAAAATCGTTGATCTTGGTTTATGAATTTTGAGGTACAAATAATAGTTTGAATAAATGTCCCTGAATTTTTTGCTCTGATTTGATAAAATTTAAAAATTAGCCTGGGGTTTGAAGATTTTTTATAAACTGTACTTTTTATAGTTAAGACATGAAACTTTGCCGTATGCTTTAATATGTCTACTATGACGACAAATACTAAAATCGATGACTTTTCTTTGTAAATTTTGTAGTATAAATAAGAGTTTGTATAAATGTCTCAATAATTTTTGCTTTATTTTGAAGAATTTAAGATATTAGTGTGAGGTTTAAAGATTTTTTTTTTAAATATACTATTTATAGTTAATGCTTCAAACTTGGTCATAGCATACTTCAATATGTCTACTATTACAACAAATACTAAAGTCGATGAGTTTTCTAACAAATTTTTGTAATAAAAAATATTTTAAATAAATGGTTCCTAAATTTCAATTTGATTTCGATGAACTAAAAATGTAATTGTGTGGTTTTCAACATTTTTGTATAAATTATACTATCTATAGTTAAGACTTGAAACTTTGTCACAATATTCTTCAATATGTTTACTATTACAATACTAAAATCGGTAAGTTTTCTTTTTAAATCTTGTAGTATAAATAATAGTTTGTACAAATGTCTCAATCATTTTTGATTTATTTTGAAGAAATCGATATATATGTTTGGGGTTTAGGTTTTTTTTATAAATTTAACTATTTATAGTTAAGACTCGAAACTTTGCAATAATATACTACAATGTGTCTACTATGAAAACAAATACTAGAATCAATGTGTGTTCTTTGTAAATTTTGTAGTACAAATAATAATTTGTATAAATGTCCCAAACATGTTTTGCTTTGGCTAGATGAAATCAAGATATTTGATAGAGGTTTAAGATTTTTTTTACATATATATAAATTATAGTTAAGACATGAAACTTGGGCTTTGTATACTTCAATATGTCTACTATGATAACAAATACTAAAATCAATGAGTTTTCTATCAAATTATTTATTTTAAAAAATATTTTAAATGAATGGCTTCTAAATTGTCGTAGTATATTTCAAGGTGTCTACTATGATGACAAATACTAAAATCGATTAGTGTTCTTTGTAAATTTTGAAGTATAAATGATAGTTTGTATAAATGTCCTAAAATTTTTTGCCTTTGGTTTGATAAAATTGAAATATTAGTCTGGGGTTTGAAGATTTTTTTATAAATATACTATTTATAGTTAAGACATGAAACTTGGGCTTTGTATACTTCAATATGTCTACTATGATAACAAATACTAAAATCGATGAGTTTTCTAGCAAATTTTTATAATACAAAATTTGTTTTGATGAATTGAAAAAGTAATAGTGTGATTTTCAACAATTTTTATAAATTAAACTATTTATAGTTAAAACTTGAAAATTGGTTATAATATACTTCAATTCTACTAAGACAACAAATACTTATCGACACATCTAATACTAACATTTAATTTAATTTAATATTTTACTTTACTAAATATTTTTTTTATCTTGCAAATTGAAATATTTTTACATCACAAACGCACAAAAGGGAAGAAAATTATCTCGTCCTCTCATCGACCGGAAGAATTTCCGGAATGGAAAGGAATTTCCGGATGTAAAGTGTCTGGAAATTATGTTGGATTAAATTTTTGGGGGAAATTTAAAACAAAATATGAAAAAAAAAATTATAAAAAATGTACTCAAAAATAAATTGAAGTGTATGTTTTGAAAATAATATTGTTTGTGTGAACAATTGTTCCTAATTTTCTTTTTTGTTAGAAGACTTATTTGTTTTAGTATTTGTTGTCACAGTATATGGATTGACAAGTAACTTACTCAAATTTTAACACTCTAGTATCAACAGGTCGTTCTGAGGAGCTTCCTAAATATGTATGTCCATCAATTTCAGTCAGTACTGAAATTGATGTTATATTTTGCAATTATTATTAATATTTTAAAATTTTCCAAAACGACTTATCAATTTTAGTATTTTTTGTCATAGTAAACATATTGAAGTATAATTTGTCCCAATTTCAAGCCTGTACTATATATAGTATAATTTACAAAAATTCTTGAACCCAAGAGTGTAATATTTTGAATACAACGAAAAAACTTGTGTTCATTTGTTTAAATTATTTTTAAAAAATAAGTTACAAAAAATTTGAACTATTTTAGTATTTGTTATCATAGTAGACATATTAGAGTATAATTTGTCCTAATTTCAAGGCTGTACTATATATAGTATAATTTACAAAAAAAAGCCAAACTAGAAAATGCAATATTTTACATTTGTAGAAAAAATGTAGTAATGTGTTTAAATTATTTTTAATAAATAAATTAGAAATAATTTCAATAGTTTTAGTATTTGCTGTCATAGTAGACATATTAAAGTATAATTTCACCGAATTTAAAGCCTGTACTATAAATAGTATAATTTATAAAAATTCTTAAACCCAATAATGTGATATTTGAAATTAATTACAAAATTTGTGGTAATTTGTTTAAATTATTTTTAATAACTAAATTACAAAATTTTTGAACAATTTTAGTATTACTTGTCAGAGTAGACATATTGAAGTATAATTTGGCCCAATTTTAAGCCTGTACTATATATATAGTATAATTTTTAATAAAAGTCAATTTATCCAAACGCGAAATCAGAAAATCCAATATTTTATATTTGTAGAAAAATTATGTAGTCATTTGTTTAATTATTTTTAATAAATAAATTACAAGAAGTTTGAACTATTTCAGTATTTGTTGTCATAGTAGACATATTAAAGTATATCTTGACCCAATTTAAAGCCTGTACTATATATAGTATAATTTAACCCAAAATTATTAAACCCAAGAATGCAATATTTTAAATTCATCAGAAAATTTGGGAAAATATTGCTTATATTCAGTAAATCTTCTGTAACTTCTAAACCATTGGATTAATATGAATGGCGTGTATGAGAAACTTGTTTATAATAAAATACTGCATAAATTGTTCTAACATTCTAAAGCCCTACGGCAATTTGGTATACTTATAAATTGCTTTTAATAATTCATAAATTAATATGTATAATAAAATAGTGCAGACATTTACTAAATTATTTGTTACTCTAAAACCATTCGATTAATATGAATGGTGTGTGTGGGAAATTTGTTCAGAATTAAATTATCTACAATATTGCAAAACCATTTGTTTCATGTTAATGGTGAGTATAGAAAATTTGTTCAAAATTAAATTATCTACAATTTTGTCTAATATTATAAAGCCCTACAACAACTCGGTATACTTAAAAATACTACTAGAAACAAACTAACGGTTAAAACTTTTTAAAAATACATGTTTCTAGTATAAATGTCATAACTTGAAAACCATTTGTTTAGTATGAATGATGTGTATGGGAAATTTGTTCAGAATTAATTAATAAACAATATTGCCTAACATCATTTTGACCTACAGTATCCCGTTGTACTTTAAAATACCACTTGAATCGTCCTAATAATCCAAAGTACCAAACTACAGCAGTTTCCATACAAACTTCGACATTTCTAAGACTTCGCGCATACAGCGCACGATGACATCCTGGATTGGAACGCAGTATACCGAATACGTTTTTTTGTTGCAACGCTTGTAACTTTAAAACCATTTGTTTAGTATGAATGGTGTGTATGACAAAATTATGCACAAATAAATTATGCACCATACTGTCTTTTACCCCAATGCTCTATAGCAACTCGGTGTACTTTAAAATACATTTGAGAATATACCACGGATACAACTTTGCTACCGCCGTTAGTGTAAAGAATTCGTATTGAAAAAGCGGCGGATGCAAAGTTGTATACCCAATACTTACAAGTTAAATTGTCTTAATGTATTATAGACATTATAACTCAAAAACCATTCGTTGAGAATGAATGATGTGATCAGAAATTTGTTCAGAATTAAATTATCAACAATTGTCTAACATTATAAAATTCTACAGCAACTCGGAGTACTTTAAAATGCATTTGAAAATATATCACGAGTACAACTTTGCTTTCGCCGTTATTGTAATGAAATCGTATTGGAAAAACGGCGGAAGCAAAGTTGTAGACCTAATACTTAGATGTTAAATTGTCTTAATGTATTATAGACGTTATAACTCAAAAACCATTCGTTTAGTATGAATATCGTATATAACACGCCGTTAGTGTAAATAATTCGTATTGAAAAAGTGGCGGATGCAAAGTTGTACACCCAATTCTTAAAGGTTAAAGTGTCTTAATGTATTATAAACGTGATATCTTCAAAACCATTCGTTTAGTATGAATGATATGTATGACAAAATTATGCACAACTAAATTGCATACAATTTTGTCCTTTACCCCAAAGCTCTACAGCAACTCGGTGTACTTTAAAATACATTTGAAAATATACCACGAATACAACTTTGCTTCCGCCGTTATTGTAATGAATTCCTATTGGCAAAACGGCGGAAGCAAAGTTGTATTACAAGTTAAAGTGTACACGTCATAACTTTAAAACCATTCGTTTAGTATGAATGGTGTGTATGACAAAATTGTGCACAAATAAATTGTGCACAATTTTGTCTAACATCATTACGTCCTACAGCAACTCCCCGTACTTTAAAATAGCACCTCATAATCTCAAGTACAAAACTATACTTGTTTCAATACAAACTTCAACTTTCGTCAGATTTCACGCATACAGCGCACGAAGACTTCTTGCACTGGAACGCAGTATACCAAGAAATTTTTTTGTTTAAACTCATGTAACTTTTAAACCATTCGTTTAGTATGAATGAGGCATATGACAAAATTATGCACAAATAAATTGTCTGTAATATTGTCTTTTACCCCAAAGCCCTACAGCAACCCGATATGCCCCAAAACAACCCTTAATCTCGACCAACACTGTTCAACGCAAAACAAAAACAAACCTATCATAATTATTACACTGTATATGCATCTCGCTCGCACTCACACACTCTCTATACACAAACCATATATCCATCTCACTCGCCTATACCTTGAGTATTATTTCTGTATATATCCTTTACCCGCATGCGCGTTAGCGCTGTCTCGTTCTCGCACATACAAAATGTACTGCCGTTCCGCTCGCACAGTCGTCTCATCTCTGTCGTTTCATATTGCTGTCCCGTTTTCGCGTAGAGTAAAATCGCGAAAGGGATTCCGGAGTGCATCCCGGTGGACAGTGGCGTGCCGGATGCCGGATGGGACGGAACTCCGGGAAAATTATTTAAATGAAATTTAATTAGAAATTTGTTAGAATAATTAATAATAGTGCTTTATAATAAAAAAGTTGTTAAATGGAAAATAGTTTGATAAACTAATTTGTTTGTTATAGTTTAAAGTTTTAAAAGAATAGTTTATTCCGGTATAGTTTATGTTCCGGAAGTGTTTTGGGTTCTAAAAAAATTTGTTGTTGTGCAAATTATTTTGCAAAAAATTATTAAAAATATAGTGAACGATTTAAAAATTAGTTAATAATAGTAAATAGTTTTCTATATTAAAATAGTATTAACTAAATTTATTTCAAAGTAGTTAAAGTCATTAGTGAATTAGTTAGTAGGTAAACAAAAAAATATTGTTTATAGTGTATAATAAAATTTCAACAATATATAAATTATATAGTGTAATTTTTTTTATTAACTATTTTATTTTATTTATTAACTATATTATTTTATTATTTTTTTTTCAAATGTTTACTAAATTGATAAACTAAACTAAAACAAATAATAAAAATAATTTTAACAAATACAAAAAAAATTATTAGTGAACGATAGTAAATAATTAGCTAATAAATTTGATTTTTTATATTTACTAAACTAATTTATATAGTTAAAATAATGAAAGTTTATTAAACTAATTTATAGTTAAAGCAGTTAGTGCAAATATACTTTAGTAGTGATAGGTAAAATAGTTTATAACTAAAAATAGTTCATAACCCGACAATTTTTTTTTTTGTTTTGAGTTAAAAATATCGAAATAGTTTATTCATAAAATTATAAAATTGAACTAAATTTATCCACAAAATAGTTTACTAAACTATAAAATAGTATAATCATTGTTTTTACAATGATTAAACTTAAATTAATAATATAAACCATATTTTTTTTTATTAAACTAACTTAGAAAACAAAATAGTTAAAAAAAAGTTTTTGTTAAAATAGTTCACAACTAAAAATTACTTATTAACTATTTTTAAATATTTATATTTATATTACTATTTTTGAAGAGATTATATTAACTTTTTAATACATTTTTTCAAATAGTTAATATCGATTTTTACTTACTATTTCAAATAGTTACTATCGATTTAGTAATAAATACACATAAAATAAATTTTACTCATGTTTACTAATAATTACGAGAAAGGAATAGTTACAATTATTTTAAAAATAGTGAATATTTATTTTTAAAAATAGTTAATACAACTATTTTTTAAAATAGTATATAGTAAAATTTTGAAATATTGGTTTTAAATATTTTACTGAAAATTGTGAATGTAATTTTATAAAATAGTTCATTTAAATTTGAAAAATAGTTAATACAATTACTTGATAATGGTTAATACTTTTTTTTAAATAGTTAATATAGATTTTTAGTAATAAATACGCGTAAAATAAATTATACTAATATTTATTAATAATTACGAATAAAAATAGTTAAAATCATTTAAAAAATTAGTTAACTGTGATTTTTTTAAAAAAATTATTAATATTTAATTTTTGAAATAGTTAAAATCTTTTAAAAAATACTTAATATTTTTTTATTGGGAAAACAGAAAAGCTTAAACTTAGTCGACATGAAAGTATGCAATTTTTAAAATAGTTAATACACTTTTATTAAGACAAAACAAACAGTGACAGTGTTTTTAAAATTAGTTAATATAATTTTTTTAAAAAAATTAGTGACTATAATATAAATATTGGAAAGTAGTTAATATTTTGAACAATAATTAATATTTTGAAAAATAGTTAATGCAATTTCTTAAATATAATTGAAATGATTTTTTCAAAAAATAGTTAAAATAATTACTAGAAAAAGTTAATATAAATATTTAAAAATAATTTTCAGAAATAGTTTATACAATTTCTAAAAAAAATAGTCGATATAATTTCTTCAAAAAACAGTTAATATAATTTAAAACAGAATAGTTGATATAATTTCTTTGAAAAATAGTAAATATTATTTTTAAAAAAATAGATCATATATTTTCTTAAAAAATAGTTAATACATTTTTTTTAAAATAGTTATTGGAATTTTCTTAAAATTCAAATAAAATTTTCTTGGAAAATAGTTAATACAATTTCTTAAATCTATATATATAAAAGAGGAACGCCTTATGTGCTACCACTTATAACTCACGAACGGCTGGACCGATTTAGATGAAAATTGGCAGGGAGGTAGTTTAGAGCCAGGAGAAGGACATAGTATACTTTTTATCCCTTTATTTCATTCTAATTCAAAATTAATTATTTTTAAACTATCCATTTAGTTTATTGAATCTATGATTCTATTAATGATTTTATCCATGACATTTACTTTCAATTGTCAACTGTCATTCGGTGTTTCTGTTTTGATACAAATATATTAATATGCTTTTTTTAATCACTACTTTTGGAAAATTATTACGTGAATAATATAAATTTTTTAATCACCACGGAAAATTATTACGAAGTGGCAAGTAAATTAATTCTTAATAATAGCAAGCGATTCCAGATTGACGATGGGGAAATTTATATCTTGAAAATGAGAATGTAATTATTTATGTAGTTAGGTATTTATGTATATTTGTTTATACGTATTTAAATAGAGTATTTGAGGTGTTTATATTATATATCAGCAATAAGTATAATCATCAACAAATTAATAAAAAAAATATTCTGAAATATAGTTTCTTGACATAACCTCAAAATTTGTAATAAAAATGTAAATAGTTATACATTAATTGTTGTTAATTTGTAATTTCTTTATACATATCTTATAAAATGTTTCAGGTGTTTACAACTAATTGGCATATATATATTATCAGCAAATGTGCTTTGATTCGACAATAAAAAGGTCTAATTGAAGTAATCGACTACCTTAAGTAAACTATAGTGATAGAATATTAGTTTTTGGTTCTCATATATTATAACCCAGATATAAACCTCACGGAGCCCCAAACCTTTCCAGCGAATGCAAAATTGTCGAATTCGGTTTGTGCATTCTGGAGTTATATCGTCAGAACTTATAACTCAAGAAGGCTGAACCGATTTAACTGAAAATTGGCTTTGGTAAAGTTGGTAAAAGTTGGTTCAGAGCCAGGAGAAGGACATAGGATACCTTTTATCCTGTTCGACTTGGAATAACAATAAGCAAATGACAGCTATGTAATCACGCATGGATGACAATTCAATATTTGTAAGGAATTAATAATAAAATTATTTATTTTAAATAAATAATTAACAATTATAATATAATGATAGTGCCATTGCCCATTCGTATAAACAGTGAAGCGAACTATGTATAACTCAGTATGGTTGACAAATCATATTTTTCTCAAACACAATGCTCTGAAAGAACTTATTTGTATAATTATGTACTCATTGGTATTTATAAAACCTTTTCTAGATTATTCAGATTTAGAACCTAAATTTGGAATTGATCAAAGGAACATTTTGTCGAATAGCTTATTTCCAGTTATAATTTTCTGAATTTATTCAAGAATGGATAGTAATATATGAAGATCCACGACCGAAGTGTCAAAAACCAGTAAAGCTAAGCATTGTTTAACAGCAGTATTTGAATGTAAAGGGAAAAATATGTATAATCAGCTATAACCTTGATTCTTATGACTTTGGTATTGGGAGATAAATGGTAATCTTTGAAAATCCATAGTAAAAGTATTTTCTTCCATTGGTAGTTTTCTAGCAATTAGTTGAAAATGTAATTATTTTGTAAAATACCTTTGAAATTAAAATATGACATTAGACCTGCTTGCCATCTGGCCGTTCCAAGTTACCCCGTTATAGGGTAAAAAGGTCTAGATACATTTTTTTTTAAAGACAGCAAAAAAGCACGTTTTTACAATGATGAAGTAGCTGGTAGTTTTACTGAACGTAGTCAGATAATTGTTCATTTGAAATGTGTCATTTGTTGTGATGTAATTGGTTTGATTTTCATAATAAAATTTATATTTGCTTAAAGTCAAATTGGACCTTTGTGCCTTGCCCTGTTCTACATATATACTTTTTATTAAATTTACTTTTATTCATCGAATATTACTAGAAACTTTTCAAAAAGCAGGTCAAAAAAGAGATACCTAAATCATTTTGTATCTCTCCTCGCAGAAATTTGTATAAGCTCAATAGTATTATTTACAATTATACACAAAATCCAGAATTCAAAAAAAAATTCAAAAAATTTGAAACGCATTCATTAATCGATTAAATGGAATTTGTAATGACTATATAAGTCGAAAGACCAACAAAGACTTGGATTGAATTATGCCATGTTTTCTATAGAAAGTGTATAAAACTTTCAGTTTGGTTGTATTAATAAAATATATACAAACTAATGGGGTTTATTGTTTCTATAATACCTCATTGTATATAGCAATTCAAACAACACATCCTTACACAAAAAGTATTAATTTTTTAGATATTCTAGAAATTATTTATAAAATAACTTACTTAGCAAAACAACGTTTGCCGGGTCAGCTAGTTAGTTTATATAACTTTTATTAAAAGTAGTTAATACAATTTTTTTAAAAGGAGTTGATATAATTTTTTTAAACGTAGTGAATATAATTTAAAACAAAATAGTTAATATATTTTTCTAAAAAATAGTTAATATTTTTTTAAAAATTAGTTAATACAATTTTTTGAAAATAGTTAATATAATTCTTTCAAAAATAGTTCATATAGTATTTTTAAATCATTTTAAATTATGTTAAATTTAAAAATTCCTAAATAGTTAAAATTTCAAGTATTTGTAGTCAAAGTAGACATATTGAAGTTAAATATATCAAATTTACAATTTTGCTGGATAAATAATGCACACTGAGGACCGTTTTTTATAAACGGCATGCTAGTTTGTTTTATACAACAACTCTAGTATTATTGCAAGACATTTTTTTGGTCAATTGTAAATTAACGAAAAATTTCTTAGAAAATGTATTGATTTTAGTATTTGTTGTCATAGTAGACATATTAAAGAATAATATGGCAAAATTTTAAGTCTTAACTATAAATAGTACAATTTATAAAAATTCTCAAAATTCATAATAATATATTGTATACACACCAAAAATTTAGTGACACTTATTCAAAATATATTTTTTTATTCAAAATTTATGTAAGTAATCCTGGATTTTAGAATTTGTAGTCATAGTATATATATAGTGTATATTATTACCAAGTTTTAAGTCTTAACTATAAATAGTATATTTATGAAAAATCATTAAACCCCATACTGATATTTTAATTTCATCAAACCAAAGCCAAAAATGTTGGAACATTTATTCAAAATATTAATTATAATACAAAACTTACAAAGAAAACTTATTGAAATTAGTACTTGTAGTCATACTACACATATTATAGTATAATATGACTAAGTTTCAAGTCTTAACTATAAATACTATAATTTATTAAAATAAAACTAATAATATAATTAAAACCAGTGGAGTAAAAACTACATTTTTACTATAAATAATTACATTTATATATATATATATATATATATATATATATATATATATGTAATTTCTTACCTATAAAGTTAATTAATTTTATTAATCAATTTAATTTGTTACAACAAACACTTAGAAGAGTTATTTTTGAGATTATTTTGGTAAGTTTTTAAAAATCAGTACGTCCAAACTATTCATTCTATAAGGTTGTAGTTTGAGTATGTGTTACCTTAATCATCCCTTCATGCATAAAAAATACTATACTTTCATAATTATACCCAAAACTTAATATTTTGCGATCCAAATAAACTTAATACATCCAACTTTTCAAGATTTTTTTTTTGAGATTATTTTGGTAAGTTTTGAAAAATCAGTACGTCCAAAGTATTTATTCTAGAAAGTTGTAATTTGGGTATGTTATACCTCAAACATTCCTTTAACTGCAAAAAATACTAAACATACAAATATTCACACAGAATAATTATTATAAATTATTTCCTAAACCAGCTATAAATCCTCAAAAATTTAAATTTAAATAAAAAATATTTTTTCATACAACTACTTATATGTAAAATATTTGAAAATGGACTCTTGCAATTACTAAGTGTCTTTCAAAATTAATTAGTATAATAATCAATTGTTTTAAAAAAATGTAAATGAAGTATATGATACCTTAAACACTCCTTTAAATTATAAAAATATTAAAACCTTTATATATCATACAAAAAATTAAATAAAAAATATTTTTTCAAACATCTACTTGTGAAATTCCTGGTAAAAATTTTTGCAATTATAAAGTGTCTTTGAAAATTTATATAAAAAAAACTAATTGCTATAAAAATTTGTAATTTAAGTATGTGATACCTTAAACATTCCTTTAAACACAAAAAATACAAAACTTGTAAAAAACGTCTAGAAATATTTTATATTAATTTTTTTAACTACACACTTTCATTTTACTTATAAAAAACGATTTGTACTTTTAGATATAAAAACCTTCAGTGCACGACTTAAACCAATACTCCTTTTTACACATAAGTTTTTTTTGCGTCTATTAGTTAATGTTGTAATAAGTTATATAAATAAAATAATATTTATTACTATTTTATAACCGTTCAAAAGTATTTTTTGGCACAAATCCAAAACTCTATTTTGTTTCTTTTAAATTTTATTGCATTTTCTGGTAAAATTCTTAATTCTCCATGGTACGTAACAAATGAAACCATTCACAGCGACCTCAAGATGAAAACGGTGCATTTAACTTTCCAAGAATCAATGAAAAATACAAACGCAAACTGGACTCACATTCGAACCCCTCTATAGTTGAAATTACTAAACCTTATGGTATAAGAAGATTGAAACGACAATGGCCTTTAGACTTAGTCTTAGATTAGGTCTAATATAATATTATTATAGCAATTGTTAAACTGAGAAGATCTCATTGGAGCTCTTCTTAGGCTTCGCTCTTACATTGTCATTTTAGCTCATAGGAATCTTAATGTATTTCTGATTGCTAAATAAAATGAGTTAAAAAAAAAAAAAAAAAATTCTGGTAAAGATGTATTTATTGGTTTTAGCTGTAAAACTATTTTATTTGAGGAAATTTATTATTTCAACATTATTTTAAATATTAAATATCAAATTTTAATTATAAACAGTTATTATTAAACTTTGTTTTAAATGTTTAAGATTTACAAATTTAATATCAAAGTAAAATGTTCTTGTGTGAAATTAACTGCACGTAACATGGCGGCCATTTTGAGTTAAATGTGAAGTTATCAAATTGTGTCAAAATGTTATTATAAATCAATTTTAATACTAATTGCAATGAATTTAATGAATAAAACTAAGTTTTTAATATTTAGTAGTTATTATTAAATCGGTTTTATGGTTTACATAAGGCAAATTTAATATATTTAGGAAAAACGATTACGTGTGAAATTAACTGCACATAAAATGGCGGCCAAATGTGAAGTTGTCTAAATGTGCGAAACATATGCAAAATATAATAAATCAAGTTTAATATTAATTGCAATGAATTTAATTACTAATTATAGATTTAATAAGACTTAATAGTTAATATGAAAATCGGTTTTATAGTTTAAATAAAGTAAATTTAATATATTTAGGAAAAACGTTTACGTGTGAAACATGAAGTAACTTCACGGCACACAGCGGCCATGTTTGTTCAACTGTCAAAACTGAATTCAAATTCAAATTCAAATTGTTTTTAATATATGAAATTGTTAATAAATATTATAATAAACAACAAAAGGTGTAATTACGATGTATAATATGATTTCTCAAAATATTTGGTATGATTTTAAAATAGTGTTCGGTGTCAAAATTTTCACAAAAATGTTAATAAATCTAGTTTGAAGTAAATTCAACAAATTGAATTGTTGAACTGATTTAATTACAAATGTCATTGTACTTAGATTTTTAATATTTAAACTATTAGTTTAGATATCTATTTTTAAAATTGTTAAATAATTTTTCATCAAAAAAATATTTAGCGTCAAGTCATTTATTAAGTGTGATTTATTATGTGTTTTAATTTAAATTTAGCATTTTTTTAAAATTATACTGTAAGAGCTAGAATGCTGTAATTTGAGTATGTTACTCTCCAATGCATATACTATGATGACAAATACTAAAATTGATGAATTTTCTTTGAAAATTTTGAAATATTAACAATTTTTGGAACAAAGAATCCAAAATATATTATACGTAAAGAAAACATATTGTAGTTTGATTAATTTTTAAAATTACACTTCTGGTACGAGAATATTGTAATTTGAGTATGTTACTCTTCAATGCATATACTATGATGGCAAATACTAAATTTAATGAGTGTTCTTGGAAAATTTTGGAATATTTACAATTTTATGAACAAAGTACCCCAAGTATTTCATTCTTCAAAATATATGTGAATAAAATAGTTTATAGTTTGATTATTTTTTAAAATTACACTTTTTGTACTATAATGTTGTAATTTGAGTATGTTACTTGTCAATGCATATACTATGATTACAAATATTAAAATAGATGACTTTTCTTGGAAACTTTTGAAATAATAACAATTTTTTTAACTAAATACCCAATTTACTTTAAGCACTTGAATAAAACATTTTTAAAGTCTGATGAATTTTTAAAATTATACTTTTTGTACTAGAGTGCTGAAATTTGAGTAAGTTACTCTCCAATGCATATACTATGAAGGCAATTACTAAAATTGATGAGTATTCTTGGAAAATTTTACAATATTAATAATAATTTGAAGAAAGTACCCAAATACATTGTAGAAGCTAATGCAAAGTACATTACATACAAATCCAATCAAAATTGGATGAAACATATTAAGGGTACACCAAGTTGCTGTAGGACCTTACAATGTTAGACAATATTATGCAGTATTTAATTTTGCACAAATTTGCCATAAATACTATTTATACCAAACAAATAGTTTAGTAGTTACGAGTGATCAAAAGAGTAAACATCATTTTTCAACATTCCTTATTATTATATATTGTTGCATTAATGTCGTTTAAGTTTGTCACTTTGTATTGCAATTTACGAGTATACCGAGTTGCTGTAAGGACTTATGATGTTAGACGATATTGTTAACTTCCCGAAGGAGAAGTTTATGTTTTCATCAAAAAATCCGATTCGCTAATTTTATGTTTTCTCGACGTTTCAAGTCATTCTGAATCGAATGAGATCAAATTTGGAAAAAGTATGTGTGTGTGTGTGTGTGTGTGTGTGTGTGTGTGTGTGTGTGTGCGTGTGCACCAACAGATTTTTTGCCGTAAATCGCCGTTTTCTCAAAAACGGCTGGACCGATTTCAAAAATTTAAAAGCCATTCGATGTATCTCGATGAGGACTATTGTTTGTCAGTTTTGTGTGACGATCGGCCAAACCGTTTCTTCGTAAATAGCAGAGAAGTGAAAACTCTTTCGTCCACGTTTAAGCCCGCAGTTATGAATCGATTTTGAAAATTCAAAAATCGTTCGAAAGATATTGGTTAGGAATCGTGCTGATTAGTTTTTGGTAGAGATCGGCCGGGCCGTTTTCTTGTAATAAAGTTTTTAAAAAAAAAATTTCGACGATTTTTATGATTATTTTTTTGACGATAGATACCATAGTCTTCTAGGTCATACTAAAATATTACGGCCCTACGACAACTGGTTCAGCTTTAAAAATTCGTCAAAGTTTGCAAAAATCAGTATGGTCTTTTTGGCATTTGTCAAAATTAGACCTTTGACCGACGTTTTTTCAAAAACGCCTGAACCGATTTTAAAAATTTAAAAGCCATTTGATGTATTTCGGCGAGGACTATCGTTTGTCAGTTTTGTGTGACGATCTGCCAAGCCGTTTCTTTGCAATTTGAAAAAAAGTGTTAAAATTTTCGTCCACATTTAAGCTCATTCTGCCGAACCGATTTTAAAAAATCAAAAACTGTTCGAAAGATATTAGTTGGGAATGATGCTGATTAATTTTAGGTGAAAATCTACCGAGCCGTTTTCTTGTAATTAACTGTTGAAAAAGAGTGTTAAATTTTCGTCCACATTTAAGCTCATCCTACCGAACCGATTTTGAAAAATCAAAAACTGTTTGAAAGATATCATTTGGGAATGATGCTGATTAATTTTAGGTGAAAATCTACCGAGCCGTTTTCTTGTAATTAACTGTTGAAAAAAAGTGTTAAATTTTCGTCCACATTTAAGCTCATCCTACCGAACCGATTTTGAAAAATCAAAAACTGTTCGAAAGATACCATTTGGGAATGATGCTGATTAATTTTAGGTGAAAATCTACCGAGCCGTTTTCTTGTAATTAAATGTTGAAAAAAAGTGTTAAATTTTCGTCCACATTTAAGCTCATTCTACCGAACCGATTTTAAAAAATCAAAAACTGTTCGAAAGATATCATTTGGGAATGATGCTGATTAATTTTAGGTAAAAATCTACCGAGCCGTTTTCTTGTAATTAACTGTTGAAAAAAAGTGTTAAATTTTCGTCCACATTTAAGCTCATCCTACCGAACCGATTTTGAAAAATCAAAAACTGTTCGAAAGATACCATTTGGGAATGATGCTGATTAATTTTAGGTGAAAATCTACCGAGCCGTTTTCTTGTAATTAACTGTTGAAAAAAAATTTAGGCCGTTTTTCATGGAACTTTTTTAGGCTATATACATCATGGTCTTATAGAACTTACTGTAATATTACGGCTTTACAACAAGTAGTTTAATTTTAAAAATTCGTCAAACTTTGCTAAAATTATTATCGTTTTTTTTTTAAAGTAGGATTGATGAAGTATATTATTTACACATTTTTTTGATCAAGTCGATTATTTATACATATCGGGAAGTTCATGTAATTTGCCTCAAGGCTAAATATCAAACCAACTAGTTTAGTATTTAATTTAGTATAAATATCCCAAAAATACTTTTTATATACAACTAAAAATGCAAAAGTTATAAACGATTTAATAAATATATGTACAAAATAAATTTACTGTGTATGTGGCAACTTCACTTTTTCGAACTTTTTCTACACGAACTTTGAAAAATCATTATTTCCAAACTGTTTATTGTAGAGGGTTGTCTTTTGGGTATGTTATACCTTAAACCTTTTTTTAAATGTAAAAAATACTGAATATTAAAATATTTAAATAGAATAATTAATATACATTATTTACGTAAGCAATATCATTTTGTTCCTCTATGTTTTTAATGTAAAATTGAAACGTGACTTTGACTAATTTTTTGCTGAAAAGTATTTATTGTAAAAAGTTGTAATTTATGTAAAAGATACTTAAGCTACTGTTTTAAATGTTAAAATTATTTACCACTATACATTTTGCATAAAGATGAAAATATTAAATATTTTTTTCTGCAACTACATTACAAACTCGTTATAAAAAAATATAAGCTATGGTTCAATATAAATGAAAAAAATTATTATGCCCAAAATATTTTTTGTTTGGGGTTGTAATTTGTTATTGTTATAACGATTTATTGTTATAAAGTTATTGTGATGTTATACCTAAAATATTATTGTAAATTAAAAAAATCTGACATAAAATGTGTAGTGCAAATCGTGTAGTGCAAATCGTGCACTGTTTTATTATATTGCTTATAAATTGTGCATTTGTTTACTAAATCCTGTGTAACTTCTAAACCATTCGATTTGTATGAATGATGTGTATGAGAAATATGTTCAGAATTAAATTGCCTATAATATTCTCTAACATTATAGATACCTACAGCAACTATGTATACTCTAAAAACGCCATAGAAATTTACCAAAGTGAAATTATTTTATACCAAGCTTATTCTTGCCTAGTTTCTATTGTAAATGCAGTTTACAAACGTGCATTGTTTCATTATAAATTCTGTAACTTTTGAAGCATTCGATTAGTATGAATGATGTGTATGAGAAATTTATTCAGAATTAAATTATCTATAATATTGTCTAACATTATAAAGCCCTAGAGCAACTCAGTATACTCTAAAACGCAATTAAAAACAAACTTTTGATTGAAGCGTTATAAAAGTGCATTTATTTACTTTTTGAGTCATAACTCCAAAACCATTTGATTAGTATGAATGATGTGCAAGACAAATTTGTTCGTAATTAAACAATAAACAATTTTGTCTAACACCTCAATGACCTACAGCAACTCGGTATACTTTAAAATCTAAATCAAAACCAACACTCGATTTTTTTTGTATGATTTGTCACGAGTTTAATTTGCTCGTCAGTAGAGTCCTTTTGTTGATAACAGTGTGATAGTATTTTTAACAAGTACAGGTACGGTTTGTTCGTCAGTAGAGTCCTTTTTCCGGTTTTAGTTTGCTTTCAAATATTTTTTAAAAATTAAATTTGTGTGAAAATTGCAGTCAGCACGTTAAAAGTGCATTTGTTTGGAATATGTTGCGTAAGTATTAAACCATTCGTTTCTACACTAGTTTCCATACAAACTTCAAGTTTTCTAAGACTTCACACATACAGCGCACGATGATATCTTGCTTTGGAATCGAGTATACCCCGTGCACTTTTTTTGTTGCAACTCATGTAACTTCTAAACCATTCGTTTAGTATGAATGATGCGTATGACAAACTTATGCACAATTAAACAATCTATAAAATTGTCTTTTACCCCAATGCTCTAAAGCAACTCGGTATACCCCAAAATCGCAACCAAACACAAACTTTCCTACATGCACATGTTTGTCTAATGATAGATGTGTCCATTGCCCATATATTAGTCGTCCACCTTTGGCGTTTGGCCATTCGTGCCCTTCGGCCCTTCGGTATCCGATAAATTCATTAGCCCCATCCCTTAATACGGTGGAGAGTGTTTCAACCCAGCATAGCTAGAATGCTGGAATTTAAGTATGTTACTCTCCAATGCATATGCTATGATAGCAAATACTAAAATTGATAAATGTTTTTGGAAAATTTTGAAATATTAACAATTTCTTGAATAAACTACACAAATTACATTGTGCACTTCTATAAGACATGTTAAAATTTGATGATTTTTCAAAATGTTGCTAATTATACTAGAATGCTGGAATTTGAGTATGTTACTCTCCAATGCCTATACTATGATACCAGATAAAAATGTTTGTACCTATTGGCAAGTTTCTGTCGTTTTTAATTTATTTTGTAATTGTAGATATTTTTTAGATGATTTTTTTGAGATGTTGAAACGGTTTTTGATAAATTTTTAAAATTGCACTGTTTGTACTAGAATACTGTAATTTGAATATGTAGATCTTCAATGCATATACTATGATCACAGATATTCAAATTGCTGAGTCTTCTTGAAAAAATTTAAAATATTGATAAATCCTTGAACAAACTACACAAATACATTATATACGTATAGGAAATAATTAGTGGTTTGATTAATTTTTAAAATTACACTATTTATAGTAGAATGCAGTAATTTGAGTAAGTTACTCTCCAATGCATATACTATGATAAAAAATACTAAAAATGATATGTACCGTAACAAAATGTAATAAATAAAAATAATTTTCGAAAACAATGTTATTCCGTCGTTTCTTACACAATTTACTATAATTGTTTGCAACTTTCAATAATATATTATAATTACACTATTTGTACTAGAATATTGTAATTTGAGTAAGTTAATTGTCAATGCATATACTATGATCACAAATACTAAAATTAATGAGTTTTCTTGAAAGAAATTAAAACATTAATTACTTTGTGAACAGAGTACACGTAACAAATCAAATCAATTTATACTAAATTTAACTATTTATAGTTAAGACCTGAAAATGTTTCATAATATACTATAGTGTGTCTACTATGATAACAAATACTAAAATCAATACACCTTCTAAGAATTTTTTTATTTATTTATAATTGATCAAAAAACTGTCTTGCAATAATGCTAGAATTGTACATTAAAATAAGGTGTATGTTCTTGTTTGGAAAAGGTCCTCAGTGTACATTGTTTGTCCAGCTAATCCGTAATTAGGATATATTTAACTTCAGTATGTCTACTATGATAACAAATACTAAAATCGATAACCGTTCAAACAAAATATCGATATAATAAAACTTTTATCAATAAAGTACACCAGTATAATAATTTTTAACGATTTTTAAGAATCACTTTTAACGAGTTGCTCAGGACGTACCGTTTGCATTACGAACTTGTAATTGGTACAAGATATTTTTCAATGTGTCTAATATGGCGACAAATACTAAAAGCGATGAGTCTTTTAACAAAATTAAAAGCAAAAAAATAATTTTCTAACATATTTTGTTAGACTAACAAAATATGTTTAATAAATATGACAGTGTTAGGGAGCACTACAGGACGCACCGTTTGTACTGCAGTGCTGTAATTTAAGTATGGCATTCTTTAAAATGTCTACTTTGACAACAAATACTAAAATCGATGAGACTTCTAACAAAATCCCAAGAAAAAAATATTTTTCTAAGAAAATACTAAAACCCTTCATATACAATAGGTATAATAGTGTCATGTTTAGGGAGCTCTGCAGGTCGCACCGTTTGTACTACAATCGTAGAATTTGAGTATGTACATCTTTACTATGTTTACAATGACAACAAATACTAAAAACAATGAGTCTTAGTACAAAATTACAAACAAAAAATCACTATCAAACAAAAATGCACTAAAAAAAACCTGTATAATAATAATTTTCACAGTATCATGTTTAGAGAGCTCTGCAGGACGTACCATTTGCACTATAATTCGTCTAGAAATATTTTATATTAATTTTTTTAACTACACACTTTAATTTTACTTATAAAAAACGATTTGTACTTTTAGATATAAAAACCTTCAGTGCACGACTTAAACCAATACTCCTTTTTACACATAAGTTTTTTTTGCGTCTATTAGTTAATGTTGTAATAAGTTATATAAATAAAATAATATTTATTACTATTTTATAACCGTTCAAAAGTATTTTTTGGCACAAATCCAAAACTCTATTTTGTTTCTTTTAAATTTTATTGCATTTTCTGGTAAAATTCTTAATTCTCCATGGTACGTAACAAATGAAACCATTCACAGCGACCTCAAGATGAAAACGGTGCATTTAACTTTCCAAGAATCAATGAAAAATACAAACGCAAACTGGACTCACATTCGAACCCCTCTATAGTTGAAATTACTAAACCTTATGGTATAAGAAGATTGAAACGACAATGGCCTTTAGACTTAGTCTTAGATTAGGTCTAATATAATATTATTATAGCAATTGTTAAACTGAGAAGATCTCATTGGAGCTCTTCTTAGGCTTCGCTCTTACATTGTCATTTTAGCTCATAGGAATCTTAATGTATTTCTGATTGCTAAATAAAATGAGTTAAAAAAAAAAAAAAAAAAAATTCTGGTAAAGATGTATTTATTGGTTTTAGCTGTAAAACTATTTTATTTGAGGAAATTTATTATTTCAACATTATTTTAAATATTAAATATCAAATTTTAATTATAAACAGTTATTATTAAACTTTGTTTTAAATGTTTAAGATTTACAAATTTAATATCAAAGTAAAATGTTCTTGTGTGAAATTAACTGCACGTAACATGGCGGCCATTTTGAGTTAAATGTGAAGTTATCAAATTGTGTCAAAATGTTATTATAAATCAATTTTAATACTAATTGCAATGAATTTAATGAATAAAACTAAGTTTTTAATATTTAGTAGTTATTATTAAATCGGTTTTATGGTTTACATAAGGCAAATTTAATATATTTAGGAAAAACGATTACGTGTGAAATTAACTGCACATAAAATGGCGGCCAAATGTGAAGTTGTCTAAATGTGCGAAACATATGCAAAATATAATAAATCAAGTTTAATATTAATTGCAATGAATTTAATTACTAATTATAGATTTATTAAGACTTAATAGTTAATATGAAAATCGGTTTTATAGTTTAAATAAAGTAAATTTAATATATTTAGGAAAAACGTTTACGTGTGAAACATGAAGTAACTTCACGGCACACAGCGGCCATGTTTGTTCAACTGTCAAAACTGAATTCAAATTCAAATTCAAATTGTTTTTAATATATGAAATTGTTAATAAATATTATAATAAACAACAAAAGGTGTAATTACGATGTATAATATGATTTCTCAAAATATTTGGTATGATTTTAAAATAGTGTTCGGTGTCAAAATTTTCACAAAAATGTTAATAAATCTAGTTTGAAGTAAATTCAACAAATTGAATTGTTGAACTGATTTAATTACAAATGTCATTGTACTTAGATTTTTAATATTTAAACTATTAGTTTAGATATCTATTTTTAAAATTGTTAAATAATTTTTCATCAAAAAAATATTTAGCGTCAAGTCATTTATTAAGTGTGATTTATTATGTGTTTTAATTTAAATTTAGCATTTTTTTAAAATTATACTGTAAGAGCTAGAATGCTGTAATTTGAGTATGTTACTCTCCAATGCATATACTATGATGACAAATACTAAAATTGATGAATTTTCTTTGAAAATTTTGAAATATTAACAATTTTTGGAACAAAGAATCCAAAATATATTATACGTAAAGAAAACATATTGTAGTTTGATTAATTTTTAAAATTACACTTCTGGTACGAGAATATTGTAATTTGAGTATGTTACTCTTCAATGCATATACTATGATGGCAAATACTAAATTTAATGAGTGTTCTTGGAAAATTTTGGAATATTTACAATTTTATGAACAAAGTACCCCAAGTATTTCATTCTTCAAAATATATGTGAATAAAATAGTTTATAGTTTGATTATTTTTTAAAATTACACTTTTTGTACTATAATGTTGTAATTTGAGTATGTTACTTGTCAATGCATATACTATGATTACAAATATTAAAATAGATGACTTTTCTTGGAAACTTTTGAAATAATAACAATTTTTTTAACTAAATACCCAATTTACTTTAAGCACTTGAATAAAACATTTTTAAAGTCTGATGAATTTTTAAAATTATACTTTTTGTACTAGAGTGCTGAAATTTGAGTAAGTTACTCTCCAATGCATATACTATGAAGGCAATTACTAAAATTGATGAGTATTCTTGGAAAATTTTACAATATTAATAATAATTTGAAGAAAGTACCCAAATACATTGTAGAAGCTAATGCAAAGTACATTACATACAAATCCAATCAAAATTGGATGAAACATATTAAGGGTACACCAAGTTGCTGTAGGACCTTACAATGTTAGACAATATTATGCAGTATTTAATTTTGCACAAATTTGCCATAAATACTATTTATACCAAACAAATAGTTTAGTAGTTACGAGTGATCAAAAGAGTAAACATCATTTTTCAACATTCCTTATTATTATATATTGTTGCATTAATGTCGTTTAAGTTTGTCACTTTGTATTGCAATTTACGAGTATACCGAGTTGCTGTAAGGACTTATGATGTTAGACGATATTGTTTAGTATTTAATTTAGTATAAATATCCCAAAAATACTTTTTATATACAACTAAAAATGCAAAAGTTATAAACGATTTAATAAATATATGTACAAAATAAATTTACTGTGTATGTGGCAACTTCACTTTTTCGAACTTTTTCTACACGAACTTTGAAAAATCATTATTTCCAAACTGTTTATTGTAGAGGGTTGTCTTTTGGGTATGTTATACCTTAAACCTTTTTTTAAATGTAAAAAATACTGAATATTAAAATATTTAAATAGAATAATTAATATACATTATTTACGTAAGCAATATCATTTTGTTCCTCTATGTTTTTAATGTAAAATTGAAACGTGACTTTGACTAATTTTTTGCTGAAAAGTATTTATTGTAAAAAGTTGTAATTTATGTAAAAGATACTTAAGCTACTGTTTTAAATGTTAAAATTATTTACCACTATACATTTTGCATAAAGATGAAAATATTAAATATTTTTTTCTGCAACTACATTACAAACTCGTTATAAAAAAATATAAGCTATGGTTCAATATAAATGAAAAAAATTATTATGCCCAAAATATTTTTTGTTTGGGGTTGTAATTTGTTATTGTTATAACGATTTATTGTTATAAAGTTATTGTGATGTTATACCTAAAATATTATTGTAAATTAAAAAAATCTGACATAAAATGTGTAGTGCAAATCGTGTAGTGCAAATCGTGCACTGTTTTATTATATTGCTTATAAATTGTGCATTTGTTTACTAAATCCTGTGTAACTTCTAAACCATTCGATTTGTATGAATGATGTGTATGAGAAATATGTTCAGAATTAAATTGCCTATAATATTCTCTAACATTATAGATACCTACAGCAACTATGTATACTCTAAAAACGCCATAGAAATTTACCAAAGTGAAATTATTTTATACCAAGCTTATTCTTGCCTAGTTTCTATTGTAAATGCAGTTTACAAACGTGCATTGTTTCATTATAAATTCTGTAACTTTTGAAGCATTCGATTAGTATGAATGATGTGTATGAGAAATTTATTCAGAATTAAATTATCTATAATATTGTCTAACATTATAAAGCCCTAGAGCAACTCAGTATACTCTAAAACGCAATTAAAAACAAACTTTTGATTGAAGCGTTATAAAAGTGCATTTATTTACTTTTTGAGTCATAACTCCAAAACCATTTGATTAGTATGAATGATGTGCAAGACAAATTTGTTCGTAATTAAACAATAAACAATTTTGTCTAACACCTCAATGACCTACAGCAACTCGGTATACTTTAAAATCTAAATCAAAACCAACACTCGATTTTTTTTGTATGATTTGTCACGAGTTTAATTTGCTCGTCAGTAGAGTCCTTTTGTTGATAACAGTGTGATAGTATTTTTAACAAGTACAGGTACGGTTTGTTCGTCAGTAGAGTCCTTTTTCCGGTTTTAGTTTGCTTTCAAATATTTTTTAAAAATTAAATTTGTGTGAAAATTGCAGTCAGCACGTTAAAAGTGCATTTGTTTGGAATATGTTGCGTAAGTATTAAACCATTCGTTTCTACACTAGTTTCCATACAAACTTCAAGTTTTCTAAGACTTCACACATACAGCGCACGATGATATCTTGCTTTGGAATCGAGTATACCCCGTGCACTTTTTTTGTTGCAACTCATGTAACTTCTAAACCATTCGTTTAGTATGAATGATGCGTATGACAAACTTATGCACAATTAAACAATCTATAAAATTGTCTTTTACCCCAATGCTCTAAAGCAACTCGGTATACCCCAAAATCGCAACCAAACACAAACTTTCCTACATGCACATGTTTGTCTAATGATAGATGTGTCCATTGCCCATATATTAGTCGTCCACCTTTGGCGTTTGGCCATTCGTGCCCTTCGGCCCTTCGGTATCCGATAAATTCATTAGCCCCATCCCTTAATACGGTGGAGAGTGTTTCAACCCAGCATAGCTAGAATGCTGGAATTTAAGTATGTTACTCTCCAATGCATATGCTATGATAGCAAATACTAAAATTGATAAATGTTTTTGGAAAATTTTGAAATATTAACAATTTCTTGAATAAACTACACAAATTACATTGTGCACTTCTATAAGACATGTTAAAATTTGATGATTTTTCAAAATGTTGCTAATTATACTAGAATGCTGGAATTTGAGTATGTTACTCTCCAATGCCTATACTATGATACCAGATAAAAATGTTTGTACCTATTGGCAAGTTTCTGTCGTTTTTAATTTATTTTGTAATTGTAGATATTTTTTAGATGATTTTTTTGAGATGTTGAAACGGTTTTTGATAAATTTTTAAAATTGCACTGTTTGTACTAGAATACTGTAATTTGAATATGTAGATCTTCAATGCATATACTATGATCACAGATATTCAAATTGCTGAGTCTTCTTGAAAAAATTTAAAATATTAATAAATCCTTGAACAAACTACACAAATACATTATATACGTATAGGAAATAATTAGTGGTTTGATTAATTTTTAAAATTACACTATTTATAGTAGAATGCAGTAATTTGAGTAAGTTACTCTCCAATGCATATACTATGATAAAAAATACTAAAAATGATATGTACCGTAACAAAATGTAATAAATAAAAATAATTTTCGAAAACAATGTTATTCCGTCGTTTCTTACACAATTTACTATAATTGTTTGCAACTTTCAATAATATATTATAATTACACTATTTGTACTAGAATATTGTAATTTGAGTAAGTTAATTGTCAATGCATATACTATGATCACAAATACTAAAATTAATGAGTTTTCTTGAAAGAAATTAAAACATTAATTACTTTGTGAACAGAGTACACGTAACAAATCAAATCAATTTATACTAAATTTAACTATTTATAGTTAAGACCTGAAAATGTTTCATAATATACTATAGTGTGTCTACTATGATAACAAATACTAAAATCAATACACCTTCTAAGAATTTTTTTATTTATTTATAATTGATCAAAAAACTGTCTTGCAATAATGCTAGAATTGTACATTAAAATAAGGTGTATGTTCTTGTTTGGAAAAGGTCCTCAGTGTACATTGTTTGTCCAGCTAATCCGTAATTAGGATATATTTAACTTCAGTATGTCTACTATGATAACAAATACTAAAATCGATAACCGTTCAAACAAAATATCGATATAATAAAACTTTTATCAATAAAGTACACCAGTATAATAATTTTTAACGATTTTTAAGAATCACTTTTAACGAGTTGCTCAGGACGTACCGTTTGCATTACGAACTTGTAATTGGTACAAGATATTTTTCAATGTGTCTAATATGGCGACAAATACTAAAAGCGATGAGTCTTTTAACAAAATTAAAAGCAAAAAATAATTTTCTAACATATTTTGTTAGACTAACAAAATATGTTTAATAAATATGACAGTGTTAGGGAGCTCTACAGGACGCACCGTTTGTACTGCAGTGCTGTAATTTAAGTATGGCATTCTTTAAAATGTCTACTTTGACAACAAATACTAAAATCGATGAGACTTCTAACAAAATCCCAAGAAAAAATATTTTTCTAAGAAAATACTAAAACCCTTCATATACAATAGGTATAATAGTGTCATGTTTAGGGAGCTCTGCAGGTCGCACCGTTTGTACTACAATCGTAGAATTTGAGTATGTACATCTTTACTATGTTTACAATGACAACAAATACTAAAAACAATGAGTCTTAGTACAAAATTACAAACAAAAAATCACTATCTAACAAAATGCACTAAAAAAAACCTGTATAATAATAATTTTCACAGTATCATGTTTAGAGAGCTCTGCAGGACGTACCATTTGCACTATAATTCGTACTATGATTTGTATTGAATTAGTGCAAATGGTATAATTAGAACATATAATGTTATTTGTTGCAATATAATTCGTTTGGTTTTTGCAATATAATTGCTTAAGCTCAAATTGGACCTTTGTGCCCCGCCCTAGCTTATTCCAAATCTGTTGATGAATATTTTGACAAAATATCAGATCAAGATAATATACAGTGTTATCTTTGTAAAAATTGAATTAGTGATTGATTATTGTTCTTATAAAATTTGTAATATATATTTTGATTTGATATATTATAAAACAGAATGAATTTGAAGAGTTCTTTAAGATATTGGGTAAGAGATTTATAGTCGGTGGTGATTATAATTGCAAGCATACTAGATGGGGCTCAAGACTTACTACAGCAAAAGGTAAAGAACTTTTGAAAGCAATAGACAGCAACAACTTTGGCATTTTATCATCCGGATCTCCTACATATTGGCCAAGTGATCCCCATAAAATACCAGATCTTTTAGACTTTTTCATATACAATCAAATTAATGACAAATTTACAGATATCAAATCATACTACGACTTATCATCGGATCACTCCCCTTTTGTGTTAACTGTTTGAGTCTCAACTATTCCCAAAAGTAAACATATTCAACTACATAACAAGTATACAAATTGGGATAAATTTCGAGTTGACCTAATTGAAAAAACAAACCTTAAAGTTGCACTCAGGGATGAAGCCGAAATCGAGGCAGCAGCAGAAACATTAATAAAGAATATCCAAACATCAGCACAAAAAGCTACTCCAGATATACCACAAATAAATGTAAAGTCTGAGGTATCGCTTGAAGTCAAAGTCCTAATACAAAGTAAAATACATGCTAGAGCAATATGGCAGCGTTATCATAGACCTGAAGATAAAAACAAATATAACAAATTATGCAGAGAGCTTAAATATAAATTAAACAAAATCAGATGATCAGGAATTTGAAACATATATAAAACAACTATCAAGAACAGATCAATCAATATGGAAGCCTATTAGAAACTCAAAGAAACCTAAAATACCTGCGTCGCCAATTAGAAAGAGTATAGATGATCCATGGGCCAAAAGCGATGCAGAGAAAGCCCAACTTTTTGCAAAATATCTTGAATGCGTATTCCAGCCATTTGATAATACTCCTAATCAAGACATTGAAAATACATTAGGACAAATAGGACCTTTGCAACCAATAAAACACATCAAACCAAAAGAAGTTCATCATCAAATCCAAATACTCAACCCTAAAAAGTCAGCAGGATATGACTTAATTACTGGTAGAATTATGAAAGAATTACCAGGTAAAACAACTTTGCTTCTAACATTCATATTCAACGCCATCATCAGAATAGGATACTGGCCGCGCTGCTTCAAAGCAGCACAAATTATAATGATACCAAAACCAGGGAAAGACTTGTGCATTGTGTCCTTTTACAGACCAATTAGTTTATTGCCAATACTTTCCAAACTCTTAGAAAAGATTATACTTAACCGAATAAATACTGCAGTACCATCTGAACATTGGATTCCAACACATCAATTTGGATTTCGAAACAGGCACTCAGCACCATTCAGCAGGTTCATAGGTTAGTTCAAATTATCAATGAAACATTTGAAAATAAAGAGTATTGCAGCGGAATCTTTCTAGATATAAAACAAGCCTTTGACAAAGTATGGCATCGTGGTTTACTTTTCAAGATTAAGCAATACTTACCAGAAATTTTCTATCCAATATTAAAGTCGTATTTAGAAAACCGAACTTTTCAAACGAGAGTGAATACTGAAATTTCACAATTTTTTTAAGATTCAATCCGGAGTACCTCAAGGAAGTATTCTTGCCCCCTTTCTATATATTCTTTTTACTAGAGACCGATTTTAGAAAATTCAACATTAGCCACTTTTGCCGACGACACTTCAATACTCATCAGGAATCAAAACGCCTCTAAAGCATCTGAACAAACTCAAAGATATTTAAATATACTACAAAAATGGTTGGAAAAATGGAAAATAAATTTTAATGAAGATAAATGTGTGCATGTAACGTTTACTTTACGTCATAATACACAGTGCTGGATTACCCCATAGGCCCGTGAGGCCCGGGCCTAGGGCGGCAGAATTTGGGGGGCGGCAAATTTTTCAGAATGTCAAAAAAAATTTAAACCCGATAAGATGTCTCGATAATTTATTTTAGGGATTAATCCAGATTTTTTTTATAAATTTACAGATAGTGTTATATAGAATAGAATATAAGTCGTAATGCTCGAGTGTAATCATTGATTAATAAAAATAACACAGACATCGTATAAAAATAACATGTCTCTTGATGGCTATCCAGAAAGACTTTTTAAGTGTTTATTCGTGATCTCAAATGTCGTTCAAATTTAATTTATTACCGCAACGATTGATAATTCATCTGCTCTTATCATATCTAAGCTAAACATATCCCAATAAAGAACCATTGTAGTCGATCTTTATCGCCTAAAAACAATAACTTTAGCGAGCAGTGCTCGGGTTCGCCCGCTAACTGTGTTTGTTCGTGTTCAAGTCAGTGGTTTCAAACCATTTTTGCGATGCGCACCCCAATCTAATAAAGAAAAATTGCGCCCTCTTTTATTTTTCTAACAATTTCATTTCATAAATATTCAAACATTTAACTGATATTATCAAACTACAAATTAATATGCAATATTATGTAAAAATATACATAAAAATTGAAAGAGTCATGAATTTTTATGTATATTTTTACATAATATTGCATATTAATTTGTAGTCTGATAATATCAGTTAAAGAAAAATAAAATAGGGCGCATTTTTTATTAGATTGGGGTGCTCATCGCAAAAATGGTTAGAATTTGAAAAAAAAATGTTTTATTTTCGAAAATATTATTTACGAAACAGTACGTCACTCTTGGAAAAACCGCACGCACGCACCCGCTAAGGGTGCGTGAACCACAGGTTGGAGAGCACGGGGTTAAGTGGCTGAAATCAAATAATGACAAATGTATAAATCTAAGATCGAACTATAAACAAAACGCAGCAATTATTTCAGTCTTACGATAGTCGTTTAAGTAAAAAGTCTTATAATTTTATTATTGTGTTCAGTACCATTAAAGATTTAAATTAGATATTATTTTGAGTTAGACTCTTTTTTAACTAAGTTGTTCGGTTTGTCTGAATTTAATCATTTTATTTACAATTACAATGAGTGGGTACCGAAAAAAACTAAGTGGTGCAGAATATCGTAAAAGGAGAACAGAAGAATCTTTAAAACAAGAGTGTTTACTGAATAAAATTCCAAAAATTTCTAATATTTATGACAACTGTGACAAGTTCAAAAAAATTTGTTCAGCAAAAATTAGGTTCATCTGTTGTAAGTATTTTGATTACTTGTTAGTATTTTTTTTAAGAATAACCTTGAAAAAAATAGATTTTTTAAATATTTTTGAGCTTTTCGAGTTTGCGTCAATCGACGTCAATTTCGATGTAATGAGCTCAGTAACTTACCTGAGGCTAAATTATAGTAATTGCAAAAAAATCGAAAATGAAAATTTTCATGTTGTCCAGACCTCTTAGTCATAGATTTTTCATGTTAAACTGCGCAATAACGAGCTGCAATCGTAAAGCAATCAGAGTTACTGTTGAACCATACGGTACAGATATTTAAAATTTTTAGGTATTGAATTTGGCAACAAGTTTTTACTTGAGGAAATGTGACATGACACAATCACATATTGTTTTAACGTTAATATTAACGCTAGAATTTCTTGATAGCCGGCGAATTTGCTGTTAATCTCTAGAAGATCATTTATTGACTTATTAAGGTTTTGCTTTGATTTTTACTCAATTCTATCGCTCTTGATATTAACAATTTGCAAAAATGGATATTCATTAAAAATATGTAAGAATTTTGGGAGATCTCAGAAATGAAAGAAGTTTTTTATGCATATTTTACTTCACTTATATTGACGTATTGAAGCATTAATTGAATTTATAAGAAGGCAGGTTCAGCGGTTTGATAAAGTGGAACTCTAAAATAAATCTAATTTATCATCTGTTTCACAAATGTATAGTTCTTTGGCATTATTTTTACAGGACATGAGAGCTAAACAATTTTCCGAATACGAGGAAAAAGAAAAAGCACTTTCTGGGGTAAAAAACTATTATCATGACAATCATCGTAAAAGAACCCGAAAATTTCAGGCAGACGAGTCATAAGAGTATGAAAGAGTATTTCTATGTAGAGAAGAAAATTTTCGAATAAATATTTATTATCGAATTTTAGACACTTTAAGTGTTCAATTGGCAGGCCGTAAAAGTGCTTATCATACGCTCTATGAAAAATTTAATATTTTTGACAATTTATTTGAAATGGAAACTAGAGAATTAAAAATTCGGGCAGATGACTTAGTCACTAAGTATCCTGAAGATTTGGAAGATACATTAGGAAATTAATGCATTCATTTACAACACCTACTAATAGAATCTTTTTCAAGTAAGGAAGATGTTCGTTCCAAATATAGACATTGCTTTACGGATCTTTTCGAGTAATCCTGTTACAAATTGTTCTGGAGAAAGGTCTTTTTCTACTTTGAAAAGAGCCAGGATAGACTTAGTGCTTTAGCAATACTGACTATCGAAGCACAACTTGTTCAAGAAATTGATTACAATGATATTGTTGATGTTTTTGTTCAGACAAAATCCAGAAAAAAATATTTACGAATAGCTATAAATTATAGTTTTAAAAAAATGAGTATTATATTTATATTATATTGTTAATATTTAATAAACATTTATTTGTATTATTTAACAATTATTATTTCAAAAAATAAAAAATATATTAAGTAATTTAAAATAAAAATATATTTTTTAAATAATAAGATAAATTTTTGTCTATTAAAAAGGGCGGCTGATTTTATAGGGCCTAGGCCGGCAGATGGCTTAATCCGCCACTGCTCATCCTACCGAACCGATTTTAAAAAATCAAAAACTGTTCGAAAGATATTAGTTGGGAATGGTACTGATTAATTTAAGGTGAAAATCTACCGAGCCGTTTTCTTGTAATAAACTGTTGAAAAAAAATTTATGCCGATTTTCATTGAACTTTTTTTTGGCGATATGCATCATGGTCTTATAGAACTTACTGTAATATTACGGCATTACGACAAGTAGTTTAATTTTAAAATTCGTCAAACTTTACTAAAATTATTATCGTTTTTTAAAGTAGGATTGATGAAGTATATTATTTACACTTTTTTTTTTGATTAAGTTTACGTTTTTTTTTTAAATAATTGTGTTTTACTTAAATTTCAAAATGGAGTACTTTCGTGTATCTACTATGATAAGAAATATTTATATTTGTGAGCCTTTTCAGAAAATCTCGATATATTTAGGATTTTTGTAGAAAGGTACAAAATTCTTTATACATAACATTCACAAGGATAGCTCTAGAAAAAGCTCTGTAATTTTAGTATTACATACTTAAACAGGTATACTGTTACAATAAATACTAATTTCAATAATTCTTCATAGAATTTTTACATATCAATGAAAAAAAAATTCTTAAATTCTATTGTTTTCAAAGGGCTCCTCAGGATGTGCTTCTTTATAATGCTAAAGATAGTAGATGTCGTAACTATGTCAACTATCAATATAAAAATTTTCGACATGAATGATTTTATAAATAAGACCTTTAAATTTAAATCATCAAAATAATATACTTTTACAGAGCTTCTCAAGAATATTTCGTAATAGCAAAAGTAAAATTTGATATGAGTGAGAATAAAATTAAAGAGTACATCAATATGTCTACCATGCATCATCAAATTAAACTAGGGATAGGTGGCAGTTTTCCATAAACGAGTTGCTTAAACAATACCTTATTTAATTGTGTAAATAATCGATTTTATCAATAATATATTAATTTATGAGTAATCTATAGGTGTGAGGCAAGAAATAGTTTATATATTATACATTACTGAAAGAAGTCGGGTTTACAAATGTTAATTACCTTTTGAAAAGTGGCAATTGGTACTGAAAAAAATGTATGTACTCTTCTCAAAATTTCAAAATTATTTAATATTAAACTACATGTATACCAATTAATTATACAATTAATTGTTCATACTGTCCCCCAAACTCTATTATTAACTTCCCGTAGGGTAAGTTATTGTAATGGGCCGAAATCGGAATTGAAAATTTTTACATTTCTCGACGTTTTGTAGGTTTCTGAACATTTTGGCATACCTCAGAAAAAATGGATGTGTGGTGTGTGTGTGTTGTGTGTGTATGTATGGATGGATACAAATTTCCAGTCACGTTTTAGGGCGTACGGATCAACCGATTTAAATGGTTTAAAAAAAATTTGATCCCTATTGATAGGGAGATGTGCTGATTAGTTTCTGGCAAATGCAGGTCCAGGCGTTACGGAGATACGGAGCAAAGAGTGCAGAAAATACAAATCGTGTTTTTGAGAGAACGTAGTATCGGATTTGAATGATCTAAAAAACATTCAATTAGTAATGATTGGGGAAGAGGTGATTGGTTTTTTGGCAAAGACAAGTCCCGCCATTTCGAAGATACAGAGCTAAATGTGCAAAAAGGCAGTTTTTTGAGTGGACTAAGCGTCGATTTAAATGATTCAAAGAACTTTCAGCTTGTTTTAACAAAATAATTGATTTTGGAAAAAAAAATTGTATCATTTTTTTTTCTATATCGAAAATAATTCAGATTTTATATTTAATTCTGACTAAAGTTCTAATATATTTTAAACAAATGATTTTAACTTTGCAATTCAGTTTATATAATTCTTATAAATATTAGACAATGTTACACTATTAATAATAATCTATTTAAAAAACATCGAGTATTCCTTAACATTTCGTTACGGTACGGAAGTTCCAGCAATTTGCTTTAAGGCACGATGCCATACACTCCACTAGTTTGAAAAAAATGACGTTTAAATATTTTTAATTTTTTGAACATTTTGAAATTTTTTCAAAGCAATTTAGTAGTATGTAAAATCTTTAGCAGCGTAAAGACTAAATATTTAAGAGTGTGTATTTATTATTAATATCTCTATAAAATGTCTGATAATTTAATGTGCATATGTATCTAATGATCATTCTTACTGCAAAATAGCCTTTTTTTACTTTTCTTATTGTATCTCCGAAACATGCGAAAGAAAATTCATCAGTTCTTTGTTTCGTCAATACAAATAAAATGCTTTTTGAATCAATATGTATTTAATTTATTTTGATACATTGATGTTTGTATATTTGAAATAGCCGCTCTTTTTTCTGGCGGAGGATAATTAATGTTCGTGATCTTGTAGATAACGTAATATGACCGCCGCTATCATTAGTTGTAAATCATTGAATAAACTTAAGTTTTTTTTTTCATTGTCTTTGCACTATTCATATTAGTTTTTACACTAACAGATATTGGTAAAATAAATAAACAACAGGCTTTTATTTAGCCCGCGGCCTCACTTGACATTTTCAATTTTGCGTTAAAGATAAACTCATTCCTGAGATACAAGCTTTTCCTTTTATATTAATATTTAAAATCTCTTTTCATCATTCATATCTTTTTCCTGAGTTTTTTCTTTCTTCTTTTCTTTTTTAGATTTCCACTTTTTTTCTCTTCTTTCCGCCTTTTTATATGTATATCAGGGATTCATTTCTGTTCCGAGTGCATTTGCAGATAGATGTATGTATTAGCATGCAAGGAGGAATTTTTATTATGTTATTAGCATTTTTCATTAGTGAAATGTACTTATGTTATAAATATTTATATATTTGTATATATACAGCCATTGTATATAAGAAATTCATGCAAATAATTTCACAAACTATGTAATGTACATTATTTTTTTACCTTCTTGAAAGAAAAGTTCAAGTTTTGTTTAGAAAATCCAATTTGCTAATTTTATTTTTTCCGCAGATATGGTGGTTAATTTTATCTAATACCATATGGCATAAACAGATTTTAAAGTCTGATTAAAAAAAGCAAAATTTTCAAAAAACTATAAGTAAATGTTCGGTAATGCACTTATTACTCGGTTTTAATACATTATTTTAGTTTTATTTGATGATTTGTTTTATTATTGTAGTATTTTATACTGGAATACTATTTTATCATAGTTTTGATTTTTATTTATTACAGTTATTACTTATTGATTGATATTTGTAGAATAATTAGTTATGATTTTTTTTTATTTAGGAACGCGCCAATTTTATCACCACAATTTTGATATATTTGAATTCACTAGTTGAAGTTTGTTTTCACACACATATTTTTTTATTATTGATTTCGGAGTAGGGTATCGTAATTAGCTGCCACCAAATGAAGAGATATTAATTATGGGTCTCTTCTTTGATATTAAAAACAAACACTTTTATTTATAGATTTTTTTAAGTTGTAACTTACATTATTGGGTGTTATATTTTTAATCTGTACTTGTTGGCGGTTCAAACATAACTAACCCCCGCTCAATAATAATCAGTTTTTACCTGATTCGACCCTTATTGTCGGATAAGGTCGATTTATAAAAGTTTCACATAAATGGTGCCAACATACGAGATTAAATTAAAACATATTTTAATGAAATGTGTTAAACTT